>NW_012111031.1:8384220-8423762 GCF_000951035.1 Colobus angolensis palliatus
CGGCCTCCCAAAGTGCTGGGATTACAGGCTTGAGCCACCGCGCCTGGCCCCTTTGCCCATTTTTTAATGGTATTATTTGTTATTTGCTTGTTGATTTAAGTTCCTTATAGATTCTCGGTATTAGACCTTTTCAGTTGCATAGTTTGCAAATATTTTCTCCAATTCTGTAGGTTTTCTGTTTACTCTGTTGATAGTTTCTTTGCTGTGCAGAAGCTCCTTAGTTTAACTGGATCCCACCTGTCTATTTTTGTTTTTGTTTGCTCTTGAAGTCTTCACCATGAAATCTTTGCCAAGGCCTATGCCTATGTCCAGAATGGTATGTCCTAGGTTTTCTCCTAGGGTTTTAATAGTTTCAGGCTATATGTTTAAGTCTTTAATCCATGTTCAGTTGGTTTTTGTATATGGTGAAAGGAAGGGATCTAGTATCAATCTCCTGCATATGGCTAGCCAGTTATCCCAGCAACATTTATCAAATAGGGAATCCTTTCCTCATTGCTTGTTATTGTCAACTTGTCAAAGATCAGATGGTTGTAGGTATGTGGCTTTATTTCTAGGTTCTATATCCTGTTCCGTTGGCCTATGTGTCAGTTATGGTACCAGCACCACGCTGTTTTGGTAATAGTAGCTTTGTAGTACAGCTTGAAGGGAGCAATGTGACTCCTCCAGCTTTATTCTTTTTGCTTAGGATAGCTTTGGCTATTTGGGCTCTTTTTTGGTTCCATATGAATTTTAAAATAGTTTTTTCTAAATCTGTGAAAAATGATATTGGTAGTTTGATAGGAATAGTATTGAATCTATAAATTACTTTGGGCAGTGTGGCCATTTTAACAATATTGATTCTTCCTATCCATGAGCATGGAATGTTTTCCCATTTGTTTACATTATCTCTGCTTTCTTTCAGCAGTGTTTTTGTAATTCTTATTGTAGACATCTTTAACCTCCTTAGTTAAGGCAGCTGTATTCCTAGGTATTTTATTCTTTCAAAATTAACTTATTAATGACTTGAAATTCACATTTATAACTTCATTTTGACTGCTTGATCTTGGATATTTTTAAACTAAATGTTTTCAGACCTAAGAAGTAAAAATATAATATCCTCTTTTTATATCCAGGAGCCAAGATTCAAATTTTAAATAACTTTTTGACAATGTCATGTAGTAAACCTGACTTCTACTCATTCAATCCCATTATTTCAGCTAGGTCAAAATAAAAATATGCTACTTTCTGTTTTACCTATGAGCTAAAAAGCAAAGTAGAAATAGATTTACAAGTGAAGGAAATTTTAAAGATTATCTCTCATTTCACACAAAATCACAGCTATGGGGTAATCTAAAATACCATTTTAAAATACCTTCAGAAAACAAAACTCCCTATCTTTAACACAATATACCTTCTAAAAATACTTCTTTGCTCTCAGAGAATAGTTGCAGTTAAATACATTAAATGATTTAAACTAAAAACAGTTTTCAAAACATCTTGCTTTTTCCTACCTCCCTAGCTTTACACATGCAGCTCCATCTGGGTGAATACTTTTCTGAAACATGCCTAACATTCCCATTTCCTATGGCCTGGATTTCAAGGATTCTCAACCAAAGGCAGTACCACTCCCCTAGGGAGTGTTTTGAAAAGCTTGGAGGGTTTCATTGTTGTTTGATTGGTTGGTTGGTTGGTTTTGGTTATTACAGTAACTAGAGGTGCTACTGTCATTAAGAATTTTAGGGGCTAAAGACACTTAATCTGCAATGTGGTATTATCTTGCCCAAAATGTTAACAGCACCCTTGCTGAGGAACACTGTTACTCAGCCAAAACCAACAAATTCCTTAGGAATCAACCTAGGTGCGACCTCCTTTGGGAATTCTACTACAATTCATATAATTTGACGTGGATGCTCCTCTTGGCCATCCCGATAATAAAACTATGCCGCCCCTCCCATGCTTACATTTACCACAGTGTAATGTAATTAACTGTTTGCCATGTCTATCAGAAAGAAATTACAATTTTTCCTGCACAATAAAATGAGTAAAATCCTAAATGTTTAATTAAGTATACTTACCAGCATGAGCAACCCCACATGCTTTTTTGACTGGATCTGCAAAAACTATTGGTATACAGTCAGCACCAAGAGCAGCTATTGTGACTCCTCTCTGATTTGTAGTTATTCCATCATAAGAATCAGGCTCCTTTCTTCCCATAATCCAGATGTCATTGGAATGATGAGTCTAATACCAAAAATGTGCAACAAAAATGTTTTGGAAGTGGGATTTCTCATACCATAAGCTTTCCCGAAGGTATTCATTGTAGTATAAAATTATATAACCAGTTTAAGATTACTAGCATTCATTAAATATATCACTTTTATATATGGGAAAACACAAAATTCACTTATAATTTAACTATTTAAGCTTTTGGTATTATACTCTCTGATAGTTTATACAAAGAAAAGCACAGTTTAACATTATAAAATTCAATATAGTGAATAATGAACATCTTTCCATAAAGATAGGTATAACACTTCTTAAAGCACTTTCTACAAAATGAAAATTTTTCCTGTAAAAGAAAGTTAATTACCAAATCAATGATACTTTTACTTTTCCCAGACTCAAGTAAAGCTAGAATTCTGTAAGGAACAAGACATTATCTCATCAACTATGACCCTAGCTCCTCCTGGAGTAGATTTATAAAATAATGGCCTTTCTCTACCACCATGCAGTTCCCTTTCTTCAAATCAAAAAGGGCAGTGGTAGTATACTCTCTGAGAATTAACTGTACTTTTAGAATTGAGGACTCCAGATGAAATATACAGTAGGCTCTTGAATAATGTTATTTTATTCCACATCATTTCATTATAATGTTAATGAAAAAAATTGACTACCCACCCTGTCACTGACTGTGTGAGATGTGCACCTTCTCCTCATGTCTGCGTGGGTTTTCTCCGGGTAATCCAGTTTCCTCCCACATCCCAACGAAGTGTATGTTAGATGAATTGGGGTGTCTACATGGTCCCAGTAGGAGTACATGTGTGTGTGTGTAAAAGCACCCTGCAATGGAATGGCGTCCTGCCAAGAGTGGGTTATGACCTTGGATCCTGATCTGCCAGGATAGACTCCAGCTACCTGAAGCCCTGAACCAAAACAATTTGGTAGTTATCTTAATTTGTTTTTATTACTCTTTTGTAAATGTATGTCTAGCTCACATTTATTTCAATATTTAATACTAGGAATGTGTTGGTCTTTATTTAGAAGTTTGGTGATGTTTTTGTGACAAGAAATATGCCTTAGAAACTTTATTCTTATTTATATCAATTAGCCTATGGTAAAATTGGTTTTATTATGTCGTTTCACTTAAAGTCACAATTTCCAAGAACCCATCAACATTAAAGGATGACTTACTCTGTGTGTGTGTGTGCATATATATCTGTGTGTGTGTGTATAAAATAGAACTGATCTTTAGGCTATGGTGTATAAATCTAAGAAAAACAACCACAGCATTATTCTAAAACTTTGGATAAAAAAGCAGATACAAAAGTTAAATAGCTTAAAGTCCATGTAGTTAGTAGTAAAGTAAAAAATATACTTTAGATCTTTCAAAATATAAAGCAAACTTTTACCTTTATTCGGTAAAATTTCTCCATATTAAATCCTGCAGCATTCGCCAACCTACGCAGATTTTCTTGAACCACTGCCTTGGGATCTCTCCGTTTGGAACTACTGAAGAGATTGAATGAGCTAAGAGTTGGTATATAAGATATCCCACCTGTTCTTGTAGTAAATCCATGAATGAAAATATCTGTTGAAGATAAGCAGTGAAGATTTAAAAGACGCTATTCAAAATACCAGTCTCTCAATTAGACCTTCCCTGATCACTGCTACCTGCCCTTGTTATTTGGCTTCTAATTTCTATGGCATTTTGTATCTCCATACGTTCTTATGGCGTTCTGCTGTGTTTGTTTTACGCTCCCTATGAGATTGTTGCTCTTCAAAAGGTATCTTGTGTCTCATCTGGCTTTGTTATATCTAACAGCATATAGCTCACAGAAAATACTGTTTAACCAAGAAGCAAGATTGATTGTTTTAAATTTTACTCTTCTATGAAGGTGCCAATGATTTGAAATTTCAGAATTTCTAAATAGAAGATTTTAAGTGTCATAAATCTCATTGCAAAGGAGGGCTAGATTATTTGTCTCAACATCAAATTTTCATAAAGCAAATTTATTTATTTGGGGTGGCTTTGAAGGCGTTATCCCTTGACCCTGATACTATAGGGTCATACATGATAGCTCTGTGTTGCCACTGATGCTAACAAGTAATAAGCCCACAACAGTCAACAAAAGAAAGGAGGAAAAAAAGAGGTGAACTACCTCTGAAGAAAGACTGGTTTTTCATGTACAAAGTAAAAACAACAGTTAGTGGTTAATATACCTGGGATCAAAGGAGAAGTGATAATAGTTAATTCTCCTCTCAGTGCTGGCAGACTTCTCAAAAATGTTTCTATTTCATTCTGAATTTCTCCTAGTTCTTGAGCTGTGATTATGTTTATTTCAATGGACTGTTTAAAAAGGCCTCCCCTCAAAGTCATTTGCAAATCTTCAAATTCGAAATTGTAAACATCAGTGAAGAGTTGATCAATAAAAGCTTTCATTAATGTCTTCCTGTGCCTGGGTACAATTACCTTAATGCTGCTCAGATTTCTTTCATCAATTTTCTGTTTAATGGTATACAAACAGGCAGCCATGCTGGGACAGCTAACAATCTCAAATTCTTTCAAGAGAGCTGATAATCCATTGCCTGTTTCTAATTCACAATTATCTTGTTCTCCATCCCTTTCACAGCTGATGTTACTGCAACACATTATACAAAGAAACTTGGCCTTGGCGGCATGGTGGTACTGGACAGCATTCAAAGTCTTCAGTAATGTCTGATGGCAGTTTTTTTGAGAGTTCAATTTCAAACCAAAAAGATCAATCAAAACTGCTTCTGCCATCCTTGAAAGAATACTTTTGTGCCAAATCACCTGCAAATAAAAATTAGTGTAAGAATATAAAATGATATAAATCCTCTTATAGTTACGACAGAAATTTGTGGTAGATTAACAAAGAATTACATTGATTTTAAAATGTAATTAAAATAGTAAATCTAGGCCCCTCCCAGAAAAGCCAGTCTACTCTGTCACAAGAGAACCATGACAGTGAAAGCAAAGCCATCTTTTAATTCGTTTTGTGAAAATGCTGGTACATCTTTCCAGCAGTACAACAGTTCCTCTGTTTTGTTTACATAGAACTTTTAAGTAAGGAATTACTTGCTGAGTTGAGACAGTCCTGTTTTTAAATTGCAGGTTGTCAACCTGTGTGATATATCATTAGTCCTGACATGACTGTCATATTAGGTCTCATCCTTTCACAGGCGGGGGCTTCAGTTCACGAAGCTAAATGGAGCTGCACCCGAAATTCGCCTTTTAAGATGACAAAAGCTGAGATGGCTAATAGAGTTCCCCTGAGGATTTGCGCAGTACTCCACACTTAGCAATGACCACAAAAGCTATAATGATTTGGACGAGACAGGCTTCCTCGCAACTTTCTTAATTCATTCTCCCCATCCAGCTTTGCTCACCTCCAGCCCAGCCCTCCCACCCCATCCTGTGGGTCTCCGGTGACCCCCTTTGGCGACGCGCTTTGGCCCAAGAAGGTTTTCTCCTGCCGCTTCCCCTAACCTTCGCTCCCCATCGCTCGGGGCTCCCTCTGAGGTTCATTTAGCCAGTTTTGAGTAGGTGACTGTCCCCCTTCCCTGTTCATTGTGAATTTCCGCCTAACGTCTGTCGCCGCCGGGTCCCTGTTCCTCCTGCCCGCCTCGGCTCACGGGGCGCAGGCTGTGGCTCTGCACCTGCCCGTGCACCTCCACCGGCCGCTCACCGCCCATTCGGGACTTCCTGTCGGACAACGCGCACCAGAGGCGATTCGGTCCGCGCCTTCCCGCTTTTCACCTTCGGTTGCACACAGGTCTACAGCGACCTCTGTGACGATTTGCCGCCCCGACCCTCGTCCTGAGCCCCAACGAAATTGGGCATTCGCGAGCCAGTCAACTGGAGTCGTAAGCTCGGCCCAGCGGCGACGACACCCGCCCCGCCTCACCTCACCCACCTCCTCCCGCCTCACCTCACCCACCTCGCCCCGCCTCACCTCACCCACTTCGCCCAGCCTCACCTCACCCACCTCGCCCCGCCTCACCTCACCCACCTCGCCGCGGCCGCACAGATCCCCCGCCTGCCCGTCCCGGGATCCCAGGGGAAACCTGAAGGCCGGGGCCCCGCAGGCCAGCTGCCGGGAGGCGGGAGGGAGCTTGGGCAGGGCCGCCAGGCGTGCTTGGTGCGGACGCTGCAGGCCCAGCGCGAGCGCTGGGGAATCCCGGGATGAGCCAAGCGCCGCGAGCCCGCTGCTGCCTCAGCAGTTCCGGGTCTAGGCAGCCTGCCGAGCCGGCACCCAGCAGCCCGGCCGGCGTTAGAGGAACAGGAACTAGAGTCCCGCGAGGGCCCTCGGCCCGGAGCCAGGCGGGTTAGCGGGCGGGAGTGGGCAGGCCGAGTCCGGAAAGGGTCGCGAGGAGGCAGCTAGGGGCTCCGTCATGGGGGATGGGGCGGCGGAACGACCGACCCCGGGAGCGGGCGCGGGGCGGCAGGAGCTGCAGGTCTCCAGAGGGCACGGGGCGGGGAACTAAGGGCCAGGTTAGAGAGCGGGACGGCGGGCACCGTGAGGGGGCGGTGGGAATGGTGGGTCGCGTGAGGTGGGGCTGCTGGAGCGACCTCGGGACCAAACCGCAGTCTCCCTTCTGTTAACGGAAGCCGTTTCCCAAGAGAGCTGAAGTCCGCGCTTCCGGTCTCTGAGGGACGCCTCGCGACCCAGCAGCGTGGTCAGGACGCTGGGTTTCCTCACCGCAGCCCGGGGCCAGTCCCTTGTCATGTTAGCTCTTGGCTGCTTGTCCCATGCAGGGCTCAAGTCAGGGGCCCTCTCGAGGAGATGTTTTTAGTGTTTTGTTGTTGTTCGTTTGTTTCCAGAAACAAGCTGTTGTCTCTCCTCCAATGCCTTTGTGCTGATTCTTGTTGACCAACACCCCTTCGAGCGCCTTCACTTGTGTTGACAACATGGATGACCTCTATGGCCTTTTAAAATATGTGCCACTAGCAGGACTTAAGTAAAAGGCCCTCACCCGTAACTAAAATCATGATAAAGGTGCAGTTTAGCACCTCCAAGAATATAACGTTCATTTATTTGAAAATAGCAGTTAGGACATGGAAGGCCAGTGTATGCTAAAGGGAAAAAATATCCGACCTTTCAAGAGTAAGAGAAATGGTGCTTCCTGAGGAACTGGTTGTGATGAAATAAGAGGTCCTTTTTACATTTACTGTTGCTCATTTGGTAGGCGCTAAAGAACCTTTGTCTCATAATCTCAGCTGGGGGTTTGAAAGAGCCCTCTGGAGTAGGCATGTTCTCGTGCTTGACTAGAGAATGGGAACACTAACCCAGAATAGGAACCCACCCTTCAGTCGCCCTAGCACCAGTTTTGTCAAAATTCGTGTTTTCTTTGGTCATTTGTTAAGAACCCCCAGCGGTAGATGGTACACGCAATCAGAAGGTGCACTCTGCCCTGAGTCTGTGTTAAATATCATTAGGTTGGTGCAAATGTAATTGAGGTTTTTGCCATTGACAAAGACCACAATTACTTTTGCACCAGCTTAATACCTCAAGCAAAATAGACGTCTTTTAGTTACAAAGGTTTTAAACATTTATCTCTGTTTTTACGATGGTGGGATTCGTATTCTTTCATGCAACAGTAGTGGCAGTAAAAAAAAATGAAAAAGAAAATATTTCAAAAGAATGAAGTTGTCAGGGAAGAGAGAGTTTGTTATATTGTATTTGCATACCATTGCCTTTCACCATCTGGTCCTAGCATCATGTCCTAACACTTCCTCATCCCATTTTCACTCTATCCTACTCCAGTGGTTCTCAGTCTTGACTACAAATCAGAACTGCAAGGCAACTTAAAAAAAAAAAAAAATTAGTGTAGAGACTCCACCCCAGATATACGTTGAATCATAATCTCTAGGAGTCAGGCCTGAACATGTTTTGCTTTTTTTGTTTAGTTTTAATCTCTACATATGATTCAGATGCATAATTAAGTCTGAAAAAATAAAAATGCCCTATTCCCAAGCCACTCAAATAAAAGCTGTTCTTTGGAGGCCACATGATTTCATTCTTTACATTTGCAATTCCTCTACTTAGCAAAATACCCTCCTCTTTCTATGCCTAACTGCTACTTTTTGTTCAAGGCTCTTCAAGCTCAAACATAATCTTCCCTGAATCCCCATCCCTCATCAAGCAAAATTAATAGCTTCTTTACATTTTGTTCATATATAAAAAGCCCTCTCATAGATGTAGTCTGGGCCCCTAGCCAAGCAATAAGTGGAAAAAATGGTTAAATATTGAATTGTACACTATAAGGATGAACTTTGTGGTATGTATATTATATCTAAAGAAAGCTTTTTTAAAAGAAAAAAGGTCAATTAAACCAGAGTCATGAAAAAGTATAGCAAATACCTTAAACTGTATTCTGACCTAAAACAACTGTATGTTCATTTGCCAATCTACTGAGAAGGTCCAAGACCTTTTCTTTGCATGTAGTCTACTGATTGGAATTCTGCATACTATCTCTTGCATAAATCATACCCATAAACTATCAGCCAAGATTTCCCAAGATTTTGTTCTTTTAAGGGGAAAATAAGTTAAAGGTACTTGTGAAGCAATCTGAGAGCAGATTTATACTTTATAATTTTTTTTTTTTTTTTTTTGAGATGGAGTCTCACTCTGTCACCAGGCTGGAGTGCAGTGGTGTGATCTTGACTCACTGCAACCTTCGCCGGGTTCAAGTGGTTCTCCTGCCTTAGCCTCCTGAGTAGCTAGGATTACAGGCATGCACTACCACGCCTGGCTAATTTTTGTATTTTTAGTAGAGTTAGGGTTTCACCATGTTGGCCAGGATGGTCTTGAACTCCTGACCTTGTGATCCACCCACCTAAGCCTCCCAAAGTGCTAGGATTACAGGCGTGAGCCACCACTATACTTTATAATCTTTTACAGTTAATCTCACATACCTTTGTTGGGTCTTTCCAAAATATTAAACATAGATTTTTAAAGAAACAATTTTCACACTCTTTCATTGGCTTATACAATATAAAGTTACGAAAGCACAATATCAAGTACAACTGGCAAAAACAGGTTTGCAAACAAACAAAAGTAAGTCGTAAGATTGAACGAGTCAATTGATAGGACCAGAAATAGGCAGATTTACTAGATAACAGTTTCCTAGCATGATATGGGAATTAGTCACTTATGACTTACAAAGGAAATAGAGTGAGTTAACTGGTTAGAGGTTATGTGTAGACAGGCTAAGACATCAGCTACTGTACCTCTCCATTTTAATTGACTATGTCTCTCTACCTAGAGTGTTTTGAGGGCAGAGATGGTGCCTGGCTATTAAGGGAAACTACTGAAGAACTTCCCAGACATTTTTATAATGCTGTGTAAATCTTCTCATGAAAACAAGTATGATTTTAAAAAACAAAACAGTCATTTTTAAGCCATTTACACTAAGGTTTATGGATCTTTCCAGAAAAGGCCATGTAGCAGATGCAAATTTCCTTGCTAAAAGCTTCTGTTCATTTCCTAGGGCTACCATAACAAATTAGCACTAACTGGGTGGCTAAAAACAACAAAAACTTGTTCTCTCACAGTTATAGAGGCCAGATAATGAAACTGAGGTGTTGACAGCACTTACCTCTTCTGTTCACTGACCTCTTCTGTTGTGTAGTGACTTCAGGTGTTCTTTGCCTACGGGCTAAGTGACTTGGAGCTCCATGCCTCCATTGTCAAATGGTCTTCTATGTGGGTCTGAGTCTCAGATGGCCCTCTACCTTTCTCTTATAAGGATTCTTGTGTAGAAATCAATGAAGATCAATCAAATGAGAACAAGCAAAGGCTATTTATTCAGGCCTTGTAAGGGAGGGAGCCATGATCTCCTGCATTTTAGCAGAGCCAAAGGCAGGCAGAGGAGTGGGCATGCCCTGATTAGAGGCTCTCAGCATGAGGAAGCTGCAGGCAGTCCAACTAGAAGTGGAGCATTCTATGGCTTCTTCTTGTTAGTCTCAACTTGGAAATGGGGACAAAAGTTAGGGAAGATGCCAGTTATTAATCCAGTACTGGTCATTTGGGCCGATTGTTATAGTTTGTCTCCTAGGATTGTTGTTAGTGATAATGATATGACTTTCTACAAGTCTAATTTATAGATTTCCTGGACTGGTTACTGTAGATAATAGATTGGTCTCCTGGGTTGCTTGCTGCAGGCTGTGGGTCAGAGTTCTGTTTTTACATATGGTCTGGCCATTGTCCATTTGCATATTCAGTCACCTACCCTAAAGCCAGGATGATCTCATCTCAAGATCTTTAACCCAGTTATATCTGCAAAACTCCTTTTTTCAAAATAAGGTCACATTTGCAAGTTCTGGGAGTTAGGACATGGATATATCTTTGGATGTGCGTGAGGGCACCATTTAACCCACTATAAAGTTCCTCTTGGTTTAGAAATCATGTTTACTGGGTCGGGGTTTCGTACGTAGCAGAGCAGCTCCCTCGCTGCGATCTATTGAAAGTCAGCCCTCGACACACACACAAAAAATAAATAAATAAAAATAAAAAAAAAAAAGAAATCATGTTTACTTGTTTAGAGGGGGAGGAAAAAAAGACCTTGCCTCTTGCCTCTCTGAATGAGACAAGCAGGTAGGTTATAACTGGATTTCACCAAAGGTCTATATAACTTCTGTCCCAGAGGTAGAAATCTTTTTGAAACAGTTGCCTAGACATCCTTTAAAGCTTGGATTTGAGCTGCAGACCAACTCCTTTATGTCTGCACTCCAAAATGAGAGATGTTTTGGTAGTCCAGTACTGTCTATACATTCAGCAAAGCCCCTCCTTTGGTAGAAACCTAGAAGCAGTGTGGATAATGTATGAATGTTGCCTATATTATCTTGGATAGGGAGGTAAGGAACAGTACAAACCCTCTGGTTTCTTTCTTTTTCAGTGCCCTGAAACTCTAATCTCATTGCCTGACCAGAAAAGGAAGTAATCCCTAGTGTCAGCAGATTCAGCGGTAGGGGTATATGATAGGTATACAGTTTATTTTTAATTATTTGATTAATTATTTTTGGATGACTCTGATGATGTTCTAACTTATCTTAAAGACATATTTGAAAAGACAGTCTTGTCTCTAAAAGACTGTTTCCTTAATTTATGCAATTCTAATGAATTATCGGTAGATGGCAGTAATTTGTTTTCATTTTTCTTTTCATTGCACAATAGAAATCTGGAAAAAAACCCAAAACGTTTCCAATTTTACAGCATGAATTTTATGAATAGTTGGTTTAAGTAAATATTATCCAAGAGTTCTTCAATTTATGTTGCTATAGAAATAGAGATCAAGAAGTACTAGTTACTTTATTTTTATTGTATAAATCAAATTTTCTTTATTCTTTAGGTTACTTTATCAAATACTTTAAGGAATACAAAAATGAACAAAACACTGTATTTGCCTTCCCGGTGCTTACAATCTAATGGGGAAAGATATTATAAAATAATGAAAATAATAAAAATAAAAATCTGTTGAGTATTCATTGTGGGACAGGAATCTGCTAAATGCTTTACATGCATTATTTCATTTAGTCTTCACAATCACCCTAATGAAGCAGGCACTAATATTGTTTCCATTTTATGAGTAAGGAGTCTGTGGCCCAGGTTGGAAATAATTTTCCTAATAAGTTAATAAGTAGTGTAATCTAGATTCAAAACTAGCTCTGTCTTACTCTAGACCTATACCTTTATTTAAAATGGCATAATGGAAATACTGAAACAATTCTTCTAAAAAGAGAAAGACCATATCTTCCCAGAGAGATCAAGAAAGACCTCCTAAAGAAAAAGCCATCTAAATGGAATTGAAAGATTGACTGTGATGTTGACGTGATATAGTGCTTTTGGAGCATTATTCTGTTAGAAAAGGGCAAATTGGAGTGGAGATAGACTATAATTAGACACCTGTTGTATGCCAGGCACTTGTAGACCTCTGCCATCATGGAGCTTACATTAGTAGAAGGATGTGGAGATGTCAGTAGTGATAGATGCTGTCAAGAAAAATGAGGCAAGGCAAGGAAACAGAGGGTGAAAGAGAGAGTTATCAGGGAAGGCTTCTCTACTAAGATAGTATTAATTGGTAAGGAGTGATTGGATTCCAGTATAATTTAAAGGTAGAGCCAATGGGCTTTGCCGAAAGAACTGCATGCAGCTTGTAATGGAAAAACAGTGAAGGTTCTGGCTCATCTTTTGAGTAGGTCAATCGGGGCAGCACCCTTGGAGTGTTCAGGATTTTTCAAAGGGCCTATGAAACGTCAACAATAAGATCTCCTTTATTATTGCCTTGGGCAAGTCTAGTTGAATTGCCTTGGGCTCTATACCCTTGTAGGGACCTCCCTGCTAATGAATTCAGGGTTTTTGGCCTAAAGAACAAGAAAAATGAACTTATAATTTACCGAGATAGAGAAGACTATGAAGGTGCAGGTTTAGTGGTGGTAATAGAGTGGACAGAGGAATCGAAGGTTCAGTTTGGGACATACTGAGTTGAAATGTCTATTAAAAATCCAAATGGAGATATCAGGTAGGCAATGAGTATGAGTCTGCTTCTCAAAAGGAATGTTCAGGGTAGAGATATAATTTGGGAATTGTCAGCCTACAGGTAGATTTTAAAGCCGTAGAACTAGGTGGCATCATATGTAGAATAAGTATGAGAAAAGAAGGAAGCCTGAGGACTGAGCACTGGGAGGTGTAACATAAGTGAAAAAGATGAGAAAGGACCAACAAAGGAAACCAAGAAGTATGGTGTTTCAAGAAGGCAGTAATTATCAAATGTGTTAAATGATGTCAATAGGTCAAGTAAAATGAAGACGGAACTTGTTCCTTGAATGTGGCAATGTGGAGCTCACAGATACCATGATAAAAATCTTAAAAGCACAGTGATAAATGCCTGGTTCTAGTGTGTTCAAGAAGAAAGAGGAGAGGAAGTGGAGAGCAAGGATCTTGGCTTTAAAGGGGAGCAAAGAAATGGGTCAGTACTGAAGGAGGTTATGGTGTCAAGCAAGGGTGGTGGTGGTAGTGGTTGTTGATTTATGATGGGCTGTTCAGAATAATATGTTTGAGCAAGTAAATAGGGAAATTCTGTTGAGGGGCCATTCGAAGAAGTAATGTCTGTGAGAAGGGAGTACAAAAGTAGAGGACTGGCATTAGATAGGAGCAAGAACACTTTATTTATTGCAAGAAAACAGTATGCTGGTATACAGGTACAGGTACTAAATCTGGTAGATGGGTAATTTACCATCTTCTCTGACTTTTTTCTTCTATCTCAGTTAAATTAGAAGGTAAATTATCAACTCAAAGAAAGGGAAAAGAGGTGTGGGAGGTTTGAAGACAGAGGATAAAGAGTGAAACAATCATCTACATAACTTGGTGCATCTTAAGAGCCTAGGATCAAGGTCCCACTTGACATAAAATGGTCTTGAATTTAAAGTAAGTCAACAGCATAGTTGTATGTCTTTCTTTAAGCATATTCAGCTACTTGAGTATAAGCAAAGCAGCTGGTTGGGATTCTTCCAGGGAATTAGGACAGAGAGTGAGCTGTAAGGGAAATGAGGGTGAAAGCAAAGGAATCTAAGTGAAGTAAGGAGGGAAGAATACAGGAAGGGTTGAGGGAATGTGTAAAGATACAAGAGTCGATGGATTGGAAGTCTTGCGGGGTTAAACAGCACATACCGTCAAAATACTAGATGGGATGAGCTAGAAAAATAAACAGTAGTTTGAATCTGAGATTATGGATGAGGTACAGTTATACTCAATGGGTTGCTGGGGAGAATAAATGAAAGAAGATCTCGAAACAACTGAGAGTTCAGGGTTTTAGATATACCATTTGTGCGGATATTGAAATTCCCAAGGAAATACGAGAGAGTAGTGATAGAGGAACAGTAAGTCAGATGCTATAATCTAGGAATGAGCCTTCCAAGACCTGGAAGACAGCTGATAACAACAAGGAAAGATAAAGCCTATGTAGTCTATGACCTGAATTTCAAAGAAACCAGAGAGGGTTTTAGAGAGAAGAAAAGGAAATATGGTGGCAGTGGAATGGAGAACAGAAAAAAAAAAATGTTTCATCTCCAGACTTAGTGGCTTGAGAATGAGGAAGCTGTATCTTTGGACTTCAGTTAAAGCCAAAAGATAAAAGGGAAGTTCACTGAAAAGGTTGACAATAGAAAGGACTTGGCTGAAGATGGCCCATGAATTTCAGAAGTCAAAGTGGAAGGATAGAAAAGGGTTGGGGAGTGGGTAATACAGCATCACACTAAGGGGCTTACCAAGCTGAATAAGGATGGGTTCTCCTGATGAAGAATGACCTGGCTTCTTCTGAAGACTGAAGTTAATAGGGATGTAGAATTTAATGGGAATTATGTCCACAATATTTTAGGCAGCTTATGGAAATTGCACTGTGATTTGGGGGAGAGAGAAATGGGGACTCACCAGAAAGGTAAGTTACCTAACAGGAATGTACTGCTAGGTGAGAGCATGAAGAACTCATTGGATTACCTCTTCAAGCATGCAAATTGTGTCGTTAGGCCATTGGAGGCCTGTTGGAGCTGCAGCAGCTCTATAAATGCACTTTACCAGAATAGTTTCCCAAAGAAGAAATGTAGATGGTAGTAGTGGGAATAGAAAGAATAAGTTGATTAAAGTGACGTGTTAACATCATAGGAATACAAAATGTAGTGGACCCTTGAACAACACAGGTTTGAACTGTGCAGGTTCACTTACCCGTAGGTATTTTCAGCCAAACTCGGATCAAATATACAGCATATGCAGGACTTGAAATCCCTATGTAAGAGGGGGCAAGTTTTCATGTAAGTGGGTTCTGAAGCACTGACTTTGGTACTTGAATATGCACAGATTTTGATATGAAGTGGGGAAGGGGGTGACTTGGAACCAATCCGCTGCATATACTGTGGGATGACTCTAGTTTTATTCTGGAGTGATATATGGAAGACATAATTCTTCCCGTAAAAAGTCATAATCTTGGTAGTCTATCATAGTCTAGCATTAAGAGCATGAACTTTGGAACCAAAATACTTGAATTCAAATCACATAGCTTACATTTAATGGCTCTCTTTGGATAAATTCCTATATCCATTTGTGTATCTCACTGTACTTTTTTTCGTAAAATGAAAATTGTAATAATATCTACCTTATAGGGTTAAATGAGTTCCTATTTGTAAAGTTCTTAGAATACCATCTGGCACAGAATAAACACTATATAATTTTTTTTTAATCTAAAGCACTTGTAACAACAGTGACTAGCACAAAGTAAGTATAAGTTTTTACCATTGTAATTAATTGAGAGAACTGACAGTATATACTGAAAGTATAAATGTAGAGGGCATGCATTTTTCAAGGTAGATATATTTAAGGATGAAGTCTGTGACGGTGAAACTCAAATGAAAAACTAGAGAGAAAATCAGGTTTGGATTCATTAGCACTAATCTGGGACAGTTCTGTGTGTTGAGCAAAAAGTATGCAATGTGAACGGAGTAAATGGCTCAGCTTCAGGGAAGACTTCATGAAGGAGTAGGTTTGAAGTGAGATTTGAAGGAAGTGACATGAAGGAACAGGAAAGAATTATAAATTTCAAGGAATGGTTATGATAATCTGCTAGGTAAGCCCTCACGATTTCTTTAGCTTGGTTGTATATTTCTAGATAGATTTGATCTCTACACAGGAAACGATTTAACTTTGCCTGTCTTTTTTGTTGCATATATATCAGGTTTCAATCCTTTAAATTTTTTTAAACACATGTAACTAGTACATGGATGCTTTGTAGTTAATTGATCTTTAGAAAGGTATTTAGTGATTTAAGAAGAAAAATACTTATTCCTCCTATCGTTACTCCTAAATAAAGAGTAGATCAAAATTTGCTTACGGCTTACTGTGTCCAGAATATCACTGGATGGGAGTCCTATATTCCCTGGATTCCACACCCATAGCAGAAATTGTTAATCATTATTGATATCATTTCTCACAGATTCTGATTATAGTCTCAGAATCTATTTCCTCATAGTACTGGAGTTACATACCATTAATACTAACCCAAAATAATTATGCAGTGTATATTGGGTACTGTTCTAAGCCTACTACATATATTACTTTAATTATTAGAACAGCCTTATGAAGTTTTAAAGATGAGGTACTGAGGATCAAAGAAGTTAAGAAACTTACTCAAGGTCACAACAGTGGAAAATCAGAAGAAGCAAAATTCAAAGCAAAATACAGTTCTACTTTCATTCCAAAATCACTTAACCATTGTATTCTAATTCTTGGCACTAATGATGAAATGTCATTGACATCCCTGTGACATGTTTTACAATTAATTTACCTTTTAGGGTCACCAATATACAACAGGAAAAAACAAAAGTGAAAGATTATCAATATAGATTATTGAGTAGGAGTAAAGAAGGTAAATCAAAAAGGGGAAAAGAGGAGATTGCAGACACAGAAAATGTCAGACAACAAAGAAAGGAAGAGTCATGGATTTCCTAAAAAAGGTGATGAAACAGTCTTAAGAAATGCATAATTAAAAGATCAGCAACAACAAAAAAAGTAGTCTGGTAGGATAATTGTGTTAAAATTGATAGCAAATTAGAATAGATGGAAGCAGTTACATTTAGCTGGGACAAACATATACAGTGTTTAAAAAAGGCATGCTAACCTGAAAATACAGAATTATAATGAAAATGCGTCAACTCTAATTGCTATAGAGCTGTTATGGTAGCACTATAATTATAATATATGTGGAAGTGGTCTGGATAAAAAAATTAGGACAATCAAAATATTTATACTGTTCCATAAAGGAATATATCCTAATTCTAAATTTAGTTTAGGAGGAAAAAGCATCAAATATTTAATGATTTTGAGTACAGAAGCATAACTTTCTTAAAATAACTGTATTTTAATTTTTATTATATACTTTATTCTTTTGTCTAATTGTAGATAACCAAGACACAAGTTCGTTAGCTGATGCTGTAGAGAAAGTTGCAAAGCAACAACAATCACAAGCGTCAGAGATAGAAAAAAACAAAAAAGTTCTGTTCAGTTTGAAGGTAACTTCTTTATATAGTCTTTTAAATGTCTTTACTTTCTTTAAAAGTAAATGACTAGGAGGTTATTAAAAATACTTATTATTGGGAGTCACTTTTAAAGTTATTCTCTGTCAGTTATTCTGTTCTCCCTAAGTAAAGTTTACTTAGGGAGAGTATTCCAGTTTTATGGAAAATTTTACACTCCCAACATATAAAAATTCAACAGTGTCATTGCAACTGTAGGATAAGCATATAAAACCTAACATGTTAGATAGAATTATTTTACATTCCCTTATTTGATAGTTTCTCCTAAAATGCTGAATTGAAGGAATGTTAAGTTTTAAGCCAGTGTTTGTAAAGCTATGGATTGTGAGTTGTTTGTTGTCAGTGAACATTTCAAGTAGCCTCCCTCTATGTTCCTTTCCTTTTTAAGTATATTTATAATCCTACTACGGGCAATATGGGAGCCATACTTGGTCTTCACATGCAACATAATTAGATATAACTATACTATGTGAATATGACTAAAGAAATGAAAATGAAAACAGTATCTTGTGCTCTGTAACGATTGTTATTAAATATATCATAGAAATGAGAAGAATAGGCTCAGGAGCTGAACTGCCTAGAGTTCAAATGGCCAGATATACTACTTCTTGTTCCGTGATTGAATTTCTTGTGCTCCTGTTTCCTTAGTTGTAAAATAGAGATAACAATATGACGTGCCCATAAGCTTTTCATGAGGATTAAATGAGTTAATGTGTTTGGTGGGGACCAGGTGGACATGGTACTGATAGGGCCCTATTTGACATTGGCTTTAAGTATCATTGGCTTTAAGTGCATCAGCAGATACATGATGACAATAATTGTATTATCATGGTGATATGGATTTCTTATAAATATTTGTATTATGTTAGTCACTTCTAGAAAAGAATATATCTATACAGTAGAATGTAATTGAAAAACTAATGTCATAGTTTTGTAAAGAAATTTTTTTGTAAAACTTTTCAGTCTTCAAAGAGTTTCATAGACTTTATTCCATTTATATTGAGAGCCTACTTTGTGTTAAGCATTTTGCTGAACACTGTCTTCTCTCTTATGTTAGTTACCATTTATTGGGAAGAGAAAGAAGTAAACAAATAATTACATGTAGAGTAGTAGTGTCAATGATAGAGGCATGAACGCAACACAGATTTAACACTAGAGAGTGATCCCAAAATAAATGATGTTTCAGTTGAGTTTTAAATGGCAGCTGGAGTTCATCTGAATGATTAGGTGTCTAGGACAGGTTTAAAGGTTAGGGAGTAAGGAAGATAATATTCAAAATAAAAAGGACCTGAGGATATTCACAGAGGATATTTGCAGAGGCCTGAAATAGCATTGGTACATTCCTAGAACCATAAATAGTTTGATGGTAAAGTAAATTACAGTACGTTTTGAAAAATCGTGGAAGATATATACCACGGTAAGAAACTTCAACTTTATTCTAAAGTTGATGAGAAGCATTTGACAGATTTTAAGCAAGAAGCAAATAATTAAATTTATATTTTAGAAAGAATTCTAGATACATAAAAAGCACTTATTATAATCCAATATTGATTCATGATAAAAACTCTCAGCTAATTGGGAATAAAAGGGAACTTCCTTAATCTAAGGAATAACAGCTACATAAATTCTCTAACCAACCACATACTTAATGGCGAAATAATGAATGTTTTTCTCCTAAGATCAGGAACAAGACAAAGATGTCTCCTCTTACTTCTATTCAAGATGGTACTGGTAGTTCAAGCCAGTAAAGCTATGCAAGTAAAAGAAAAAAAATTCATTCAGTTTAGAAAGAAAGAAGTAAATCTGTTTTTATTCACAGATGACATTTTTTACTTAAATAAAATCCCAAGGAAGCTATGAAAAGCTATTAGAACTAATAAGTGAGGTTAGAAAGATTGCAGGGCACAAAAAATACACAAAAATATATTGTATTTCTACACATTGGCAAGAGAAAATCAGAAATTAAAACTTCAAAAGCAATACTACTTACAATGCCATCAAAGCTATTCAATACTTAGGGGCAAATTTAACCAAAGATTTAAAGACCAGTATGCTGAACACTGTAAAACATTGGTGAGAAAAATTAAAGAAGGTTTAAATATAGAGGTATGTCATTTTTATGAAACAGAAGACTCAGTATTGCTAATATGTTAGTTCTCTCAATTTTATTTGTACATGAAACGCAGTCCCAGTCAAAATTTCAGCAGGCTTTTGGGAGAGAAATACATAGGCTAATTCTAAAAGTCATATGGAAATGCAAAGGACTTAGAATATCCAAAACAATTTTGAAGAAGAAAAGTGTTGGAAATCTTACACTACCTGGGACATTTTCTAACACTAACAACCAATTTTCTGATTCTCTGGATGCCAACTGGGTGTCCAATGATTGGATTCTGTTCTGACACTACAACAGTTTTCCCTTATTTGCAGTTTTGCTTTTGCAGTTTCAGTTACCCACAGTGAGCTGCATTCTAAAAGTATTAAATGGGAGATTACAGAAATAAACAATTTGTAAATTTAAAATTGCAAGTCATTCTGAGTAGCACGATGAAATCTCGCACTGTCCTGCTCCAGCCTGCCTGGGACGTGAGTCATCCTTTTGTCTAACACATCTATGCCATATGAGCTACCCATTCTTTAGTCACTTAGTAGTCGTCTCAGTTATCAGATTGATTGTGGCAGTATCACAGTGCTTATGTTTAACTAAACCTTATTTTACTTAATGGCCCCAAAGTATCAGCGTAGTGATGCTGGTAATTCAGATATGCCAAAGAGAAGCTGTAAAGTACTTACTTTAAGTGAGAAGGTGAAAGTTCTCAACTTAAAGGAAAGAAAAATATCATACACTAAGTTGCTAAGATCTATGGTAAGGACAAATCATCCATCTGTGAAGTTGTAAAGAAGGAAAAATAAATTCCTGGCTGGGTGTGGTGGCTCACTCCTGTAATCCCAGCACTTTGGGAGGCCGAGGCAGATAGATAACTTGAGGTTGGGAGTTCGAGACCAGCCTGGTCAATATGGTGAAACCCTGTCTCTACTAAAAATACAAAACAGCCAGGCATTGTGGTGCACGCCTGTAATCCTAGCTACTTGGAAGGCTGAGGCTGGCCAATCACTTGAACCTGGGAGGCAGAGGTTGCAGTGAGCCGAGATCACACCACTGCACTCCAGCCTGGGCAACAGAACAAGACTCAGAGATTCCATCTCCAAAAAAAAGAGAAAAAGAAATTCCTGTTAATTTTGCTGTTGCACCTCAAACTGCAGAAGTTATGGACACAGTATGTAATAGTGCTTAGTTAAGATGAAAAAGACATTAAGTTTCTGGGTGGAAGACATGAACAGAAAACATGTTCCAAATAACAGCCACATGTTGCTCCAGAAGGCACTAAGTCTATATGAAGACCTCAGCAAGGGATTTTCTGAAATAAGTGACACCAAGTAAGGGATGACACACAGATTCAGAAATAGGTTTGGACTGAAAAATATAAAAATTAAGGAGAGACCAAGTCTGCCAATAAAGAAGGTGCTGCCATTTGAGTACAGTACAATAAGATAGGAGAGACCACATTCACATAAGTTATAGTATATCATTATAATTATTCCGTTGTTATTATTCTCTTATTGTGCCTAATTTATATGTTAAACTTTATCATAGGTATGTATGTATAGGAAAAAAAACATAGTATATATAGAGTTCAGTACTGTCCATGGTTTCAGGCATCCATGGAGGTCTTGGAACATATTCCTCCTAGATAAGGAGGGACTACTGTATCTATCTGGAATTAGCATCAGCTCCCAGAAGATAAAGAGCTCAGTCCCATAAGACTGCCCCTGCTTCATGTGCCAGTCACAAGTCCCAGGCTACCCATACTTCTGACCAACTGGCTATAAAATCAGAGGTTCTCACCTTACCATTAACTAAGTTGGGGAACATAGGAGTGTGATAATTTGCATTTTTGGTCCCAATTTTTCATCCCTTAGTCTATCCGTACCCTTTGCCATGTATTATAATGCTTTCCCATAAGGGATGGACACACTTCCACCCCTTGACTCTGGGTTTGATTATGTGACTAGCTGGGGTGTTATCAGATGTGGCTCAAACAAAAGCTTTAAAAAACTCTTGCATAACTGAATTTCACTCTTCTGCATCTACTATTATCATTATATGCCTGGGTTGGCCCACTGGAGGAGAAGATACGTATAAAGCAAAGCCAAGACACCCCTGTCAGCCCAGTTAAAGCCAATTTAAATCATCTTACAATCAGCCAATCCCCAGACACTTGGGCAGATTCAACCAAGATCAGCAGAATCACCTAGCCAACCCTTGCTTCTCCCAGGCTTATGAACTACCTAGCCAACCTCAGCTGCTCCTAGTCATGTCAGCAGTATATACTTATGTATTGTTGTATGCTACTGAGGTTTTGTGGTTCTGGCAACAGATAATTGATACAAGGAGTAATTGGCTGTAGTTGTAGAAAGGATTCATTCAATTTTTGGATATGGTGAATTTGAGGTGGCCAGTGGCAGCTGGGTGTAGAACTCAGCAGCCACTTATATTCTGTGAATCATCAGCAGATATGTAGCTGAATATGTAAATTTAGATGAAATTACCCAAGGAGCATATATAGAGAGTGAGAAGAGAAAATTATGATGAAGACCTATATTTGAAGGAACTGTTGAGATTGAGAAGGAATTCTCAGAAATTTCTAAGGAGAACCGGAAAAGACTGGTGGTGTGAAAACTAGGCTTTAAAAAGAAGGCAGCAGTTAGGAATGCAAAATGCCCCAGGGAGGCCAAGTAAATATCTTTATACTCATTTTACAAATGGAGAAACTGTAGTTTGAATGGGGTAACAAAGTTTGTTATGCATGATCATACAAACTAGTAAATAGCAACAAGGGTGTTAGACCTAGATCTTTTGATTGTTAACTCAAGGCTTTATCATTTTTTATCGTATTGTCTTTCCTGAGTGTGTACTTCTGATGCCTGTAAATAAATTAGTAAGATTATTATAAAGTATCTTACATATATAAAATGTCAAGATAAAACATGAGATTTTAATATTTAGAATTAGATGAACATTAAAAAATATGTAACTGAGATTCCTTCTGAAATTATAAAGTAGTGTCTATTGTTTCCTTTTATTAATCAATTTTTCAATATCTGATAAATATATTTTTATGAGTGATTTTTCCTATATTCATATGGATTAAAACATTGATTTTCCTCTCATGTTTAAAATTTTGAATTAATAATGATAATGTTAAAATATATTACAGAATGAACTTCATGAGCTTGAAAAACAAATAGCAGCTATCTCTGCAGAAACTAAAGGAACAGAAAGACAAATTTATCAACAAGATGCTGCCATACAGAATACCAAACTTCATTGTGATAGCCTGGAAACTCAAATCAAATCCTTACATTCAGAAAATGTAAAGCTTAAATTTGACATAGAAACAGCCCAAGAAGATTTTGAGGAACACATGATAAAATATAATGCATATTATGCAAAAATAAAAGCACATAAAAATAGTTTGGGGGAATTGGAAAGCAAATGGTCATTTATGACCGAACTCCATGAAAAACGAGATTTTGTTAAAAAATTAAAGACAATGAAAGAAGAACTTATGCAAGATCTTCAAAATCCAGGAGGGAACCGAATAACACGAGTACAGGTGTGGAAAATTACTTAGTAAAAAACTATTTTTTCTATTACTCCTTTTTTGCAAGTACATACATTAAATGATAAATTTATTGTGAAGTTAATAAAATGCCCATAGCTGTTCTATTACATTCAGAAACTATTGTCACAATTGAAAAAAACTTGGAATAAGTACATGTGTTATATAACAACTACCTTAGATGCTCAGATGCATAAAGGAAACATCCACAAATCCCCTCAATTTATAAAAATACATGGTCAAATAAAGTCACAGTGAACAATTAATCCATTTGTTGTAGAAAATGTAATTCACAAAAATACTGAAGCCTTAGCTTCTATGCCAATGGATCCAGACCAATTCAAATCAATTTAGTACACTTAACGCTGTTACGCAAGCAATCTAAATTAATAATTGAACCTTAATCTTACTATTTCTCTGTTATTTAAAGATGATAGAAGACACAAACTTAAAATATTGATCATTTCTTGCTAGAGAATTAAAAAGTGTCTTTTACACTTTTGTTGGGCAATTGCCACCATAAGTACCACTTTCCTTTTTGTCTTATTTCATTTGGTTTTTAGTTCTGTTTCAAATGTAAGCTTTCTTTACATTTTCTTTAAGTAACAGTTCTTTATTTTTGTATACCTATAGAGGTAATATTCTAATGCTATTTATCAAAACTAAATTTTGATTTGGCTAGTTTTCTTAAATTAGAGAAACACTGAAATATTGGATTTATATTGATCATCCTTTTTTGACTTCTATATTTCAAATGTTGTCAACGCACAGGAAGACATTACAAAGTTAAAGGATAAAATTTTAACTGTAAAAGAATCTATCATTGAAAAAACTTGTTTTCTTGAGGAAGAAAAAAAGACACATGAAAAATTAAGAAAAGAAATAGAGGTAAGTCTTAATTATCTAGATTTCAATGTTTTATGGGACCATTTTTTAAACTTACACTATATTCATATTTCCATAGTTTACTCTAAATACACAAAACAGCTGAAGAACAAGAACTATAAAATTTAGTAAATACAAATTATCAATAGATAACTAAAGATAACCCCCTCATTCAAAGATGTTCAAATATGTGAATGTGTTCAAACAATGCAAGCATTCACTCCTATTTAAATATGGGCGAGGGTTCTTCCAGGTTGTTCTCATTCCACTAAGAACATGATACCCAATTAATGGCTAGAAAACAGCTATATAGTCAAAGAGGATGCCCATTCTTAGACATCAAAGACTCCTCAAAATAGAATAAAACACAATGGAAAGCATTGTCTTTTCCAAACCTCTCTGACTTCATATTCGCAGTTATCAAGAGTCAAGTTAAAAAAACAAACTGAAAATATGCAAAATTGAAAGTCAGAGTAAATTAAATTCTTAATGTGTTGTGGTGCTGCCTGTTGACTTCTATAGTCATTATTGTTTAGATGAATGGTGAACAGAAATGTAAAATAATATGCTATTAAGGGCAAATAATTTTCACCTGAATACATTAATTTGGAAAATAAAAATATGCATGATTCAACTTGCTTTTGACTAATTTGGCACAATACAAAGCGTCTGAGGAAATTAAAGATAAAAAATCCTCATCTTTACATATTCGCTGTTAAAAAAATCATGATTTTACCTTATAGTTTACTAGGAATCTAAACAAATAATGATTTTTTTTGCCCTTGTAGACATTAAGGTTCATTATAAAGCAATAAATAGTGAGACAGTGTATTAGTGGTATAAAAGTAGAAAAAAATCTTATTATTATTATTATTTTTTCTTTATTTTTGAGAAGGGATCTTGCTCTGTTGCCCAGACTGGAGTACGGTGGTGTGATCTCAGCTTACTGCAGCCTTGGCCTCCCAGGTTCCAGCGATTCTCCTGTCTTAGCCTCCCAGGTAACTGGGATTACAGGCACGTACCACCATGTCTGGCTAATTTTTGTATTTTTAGTAGAGATGGGGTTTCACCATGTTGACCAGGCTGGTCCCAAACTCCTGACCTCAGGTGATCCGCCTGCCTCAGTCTCCCAAAGTGCTGATTTTACAGGTGTAAGCCACCACGCCCGGCCAGAAAAAAAATTATTAATGAAAAAAAGAATCCAGAAATTATGCATGCATGAGTGGTAAAAACAAAATAGATTACCTCTATGGAAAAATAAAGAAAAATGTTGAAATAAAACTGGATTTCTACCTGATAATACACACATGAGCATGCACACACACACACACACGCATACACACTTCTGAGTATTGAGTACAACATAGGAGGAAAACTTAACAATTTGTGTCAGAAAAGCATTTATTTTAAAAAAGAAAAACACTCCACAAATTCTGTGGTTAAATATCTTTAGTTTTGACTATGCCGTAAATTTTCAGATTATGGGAATACACCATAACAAGAGAAAGACCAAGACTCCATTCTAGATTATTATAACACATGTATATGATAAGAAAGAGATAAGAAAATGTCAAATCAGTGAAACATTGGGCAAATGGTATAAAGAGACCATTTTTCTGAAACATGAATATCAGAAATAAAGAAAAATATGACCATCCTCATTAACAATAAGAGACTGATAATTAAAACCACAGCGAAGTTCCATGTTTAGCCCATCTGATTATCAGTATTACAGTTGGTAAGATGTTGAGCACGGGAATTTTAATACAGTATTCTTGTGAGTGTGAATTGCTAAAAGCACTTTGGAAAGAAATGTGAAATTACCTTGTAATGTTTTTACAGTAACATATTTTATTGAGGTATAATTGTCATAAGAGTAAGAACACAAATTATAAATGGATAGCTTGATTTATTTGGACTAATATGTACATATATTTATGTTGCTATTACCTAGATCAAGATACAGAACTTTCCCAGCATGTCCAGAAAGTTCTCTTCTACCCTTTTTATCAAATAGCCACTATTCTGATTTTTATAAACAGCTTCACTAGAATTCACATACCATAACAGTTCACCAATTTTTGTCAGATATCCTGCAACAAAGTTTTAAAAATGAAAACAAATTATTCAGAGTTTTTTTTTTTTTTTACTATTTAACGTTTTTTTTGAGATGGAGGCTCACTCCATCACCCTGGCTGGAGTGCTGTGGCGTGATGTCCGCTCACTGCAAGCTCCGCCTCCCGGGTTCATGCCATTCCCCTGCCTCAGCCTCCCGAGTAGCTGGGACTACAGGCACCCACCACCATGCCCCGCAAATTTTTTGTATATTTAGTAGAGATGAGGTTTCACCATGTTAGCCAGGATGGTCTCGAGCTCCTGACCTCATGATTCGCCCGTCTCGGCCTCCCAAAGTGCTGGGATTACAGGCATGAGCCCCCGCACCCAGCCTTAATTTAACTTTTAAGTTCAGAGGTACATGTGCAGGTTTGTTATATAGGTAAATTTCTGTCATAGTTTGTTGTACAGATTATTTCAATACCCAGGTATTAAGCCTAGTACCCATTAGTTATTTTTCCTGATCCTTTCCCTCCTCTCACCCTCCTGTGTGTGTTATTTCTGATAGGCTCCAGTGTGTGTTGTTTCCCTCTATGTGTCCATGTGTTCTCATCATTTAGCTCCCACTTACAAGTGAGAACATCCAGTATTTGTTTTTCTGTTCCTGTATTAATTCACTTAGGATAGTGGCCTAAGTGAATTCATGTTCCTTCAAAGGACATAATCTCATTCCTTTTTATGGCTGCATAGTATTTCATGGTGTATATGTACCACATTTTCTTTATCCAGACTACCATTGATGAGCATTTAGGTTGATTCCATGTCTTTGCTATTGTGAATATTGCTGCAATGCACTTACACATGTATGTGTCTTTATGATAGAATGATTTATATTCCTTTGGGTATATAATCAGTAATGGGATTGCTGGGTCGAATGGTATTCTGTTTTTAAGTCTGAGGAATTGCCACACTGTCTTCCACAATAGTTGAACTAATTTACACTCCCACCAACAGTGTATTAGTGTTCTTTTTCTCTGCAATCTTGTTAGCATGGGTTTTTTGTTTGTTTGTTTGTTTGTTTGTTTGTTTTAACTTTTTGATAATAGTGATGATGGTATCTCATTGTGGTTTTGATTTACATTTCCCTAATGATTCATGATGCTGAGCATTTTTTTATATGATTGTTGTCCACATGTATGTCTTCTTTTGAAAAGCATCTGTTTATTTCTTTTGCTCACTTTTTAATGGGGTTGTTTGATATTTTCTTGTACATTTGTTTAAGCTTCTTATAAATGCTGGATATTAGACCTTTGTCAGATGCATAGTTTGCAAAAATTTTCTCTCATTGTGTAGGTTTTCTGTTTACTCTGTTGATAGTTTATTTTGGTATGCAGAAGCTCTTTAGTTTAATTAGATCCCATTTGTCAACTTTTGCTTTTGTTGCAATTGCTTTTGGCATCTTCATCATGAAATATTTGCCCATTCCTATGTCCAGAATGGTATTGCCTAGGTTGTCTTCTAGGATTTTTTATAGTTTGGGTTTCATATTTAAGTCTTTAACCCATCTTGAGTTAATTTTTGTGTATGATGTAAGGGAGGGGTACAGCTTCAGTCTTCTGCACATGGCTAACCAGTAATCTCAGCACCATTTGTTGAATAGGGAGTCTTCCTCAGTGCTTGTTTTTGTCAGCTTTGTCAAAGATCAGATAGTAGTAGATGCATGGTCTTATTTCTGGGTTCTCTATTCTGTTCCATTGGTCTATGTGTCTGTTTTTTACCAGTACCATGCTGTTTTGGTTACTGTAGTCCTGTATTATAGTTTGAAGTCAGGTAGCATGATACCTCCAGCTTTGTTCTTTTGGCTTAGAATTGCCTTGGCTATTTGGACTCCCTTTTGGTTCCATAGGAATTTAAAAATAGTTTTTTCTAGCCATGTGAAGAATGTCATTGGTAGTTTAATAGGAATAGCATCAAATCCATACATTGCTTTGGATAGTATGGCCATTTTAATGATATTGATTCTTCCTATCCATGAGCATGGAATGTTTTTCCATTTGTTTGTCATCTCTGATTTATTTGAGCAGTATTTTATAGTTCTGCTTGTAAAGATCTTTTACCTCCCTTGTTAGCTGTATTCCTAGGGGTGTGTGTTGTTGCGGGGGGGCAATTGTGAATGGGATTTGGCTCTCAGCTTGATTGGTGTTGTATAGGTGTGCTAGTGATTTTTGCATGTTGATTTTGTATCCTGAGACTTTGCTGAAGTTGTTTATCAGCTTAAGAAGCTTTTGGGCCAGGACTGTTGGGTTTTCTAGATATAGCATCATGTCGTCTGCAAACAGGGCTAATTTGACTTCTTCTCTTCTTGTTTGTATACGTTTTATTTCTTTCTCTTGCCTGGTTGCTCTGGCCAGGACTTCCAATACTATGTCAAGTAAGAGTAGTGAGAGAGGGGATCCTTGTCTTTTGCTGGTTTTCAAGAGGAATGCCTCTGGGTTTTGCCCATGGAGTATGATGTTGCCTGTGGATTTGTCATAGATGGCTCTTACTATTTTCAGGTTTGTTCCTTCAGTACTTAGTTTATTGAGAGTTTTTAACATGAATGGTTGTTAAATTGTATTGACAGCCTTTTCTGCATCTATTGAGATAATCCATGTTGTGTTTGTCTTCAGTTCTGTTTATATGATGAATCATATTTATTGATTTGCATATGTTGAACCAAACTTGCATTCCAGGTATAACGCCTACTTGATGGTGATGGACAAGCTTTTTGATGTGCTTCTGGATTCAGTTTGACAGTATTTTGTTGAGGATTTTTGCATCGATGTTCATCAAGGATATTGGCCTGAAGTTTCCTTTTTGTTATGTCTCCTTCAGGTTTTGGTATCAGGATGAGTTTGGCCTCATAGAATGAGTTAGGGAGGAGTCCCTCCTCCTCAATTTTTGGGAATAGTTTTGGCAGGAATGGTACCAGCTCTTCTTTGTACATCTGGTAGAATTCAGCTGTGAACTTATCTGGTACTGGGCTTTTTTCAGTTAGTAGGCTATTTATTACTGAATTAATTCCAGAGCTTGTTATTGGTCTGTTCAGGGATTCTATTTCTTCCTAGTTCAGTCTTGGGAGGGTGTATGTGTCTAGGAATTTATCCATTTCTTCTAGATTTCCTAGTTTATGTCTGTAGAGGTGTTCACAATATTATCTGATGGTTATTTGTCTTTCTGTGGGGTCAGTGGTAATATCCACCTTCTCATTTCTGATTAGGTTTATTTTGATCTTCTCTATTTTCTTCTTTATTAGTCTAGCTAGCAGTTTATCTGTTTTATTAATTTTTTCAAAAAAACAGCTCTTACATTCACTGATCTTTTTAAAGGGTTTTTTTGGTCTCAGTCTCCTTCAGCTCTGATTTTGGTTATTGTCTTCTACTAGCTTTGGGCTTGGTTTGCTTTTGGTTCTCTAGTTCTTTTAGTCATGATGTTAGGTTGTTAAATTGAGATCTTTCTAACTTTTTGATGTGGGCATTTAGTGCTATAAATTTCCCTCTTAATACTGCCCTTAGCTGTGTCCCAGAGATTCTGGTATCTTTGTTCTCATTAGTTTCAAATAACTTCTTGATTTCTGCCTTAATTTCATAATTTACTCAAAAATCGTTCAGGAGCAGGTTATTCAATTTTCAGTTTCCATGTAATTGTATGGTTTTGGGTGAATTTCTTAGTCTTCATTCTAATTTGATTGTGCTGTGGTCCAAGAGATTGTTATGAATTCAGTTATTTTGCGTTTGCTGTGGAGTGTTTTATTTCTGATTATGTGATTGATTTTAGAATATGTGCCATGTGGCGATGAGAATAATGTACATTCTGCTGTTTTGGAATGGAGAGTTCTGTAGATGTCTGTCAGATTCTTTTGATCCCATGTTGAGTTCAGGTCCTGAATATCTTTATTTATTTTCTCTCTTGATGATCTGTCTAATATTTTCAGTGGGGTGTTAGAATCTCCACCATTATTATGTGGGAGTCTAAGTCTCTTTGAAGGTCTCTAAGAACTTACTTTATGAATCTGAGTGCTCCAGTGTTGGGTGCATATATATTTAGGATAGTTAGGTCTTATTGTTGAATTGAATCCTTTACCGTTATGTAATGCCTTTCTTTATCTTTTTAAATCTTTGCTGTTTTAAAGTCTGTTTTGTGTGAAACTAGGATTGCAACACCTGATTTTTTTTTTCTGTTTTTCCATTCGCTTAGTGGATTTTCCTCTATCCCTTTATTTTGAGTCTATGTGTGTCACTGCATGTGAGATGGGTCTCTTGAAGACAGCATACCAATGGATCTTAGTTCTTTATCCAGCTTGCCACTCTGTCCCTTTTAACTGGGGCATTTAGCCCATTTACATTCAAGGTTAGTATTGATATGTGTAGATTTGATCCTGTCATCATGATGGTAACTGGTTATTTTGCAAACTTGTTTATGAGGTTGTCTTATAGTGTAACTAGTCTGTGTACTTCAGTGTGTTTTTGTGGTGGCTGACTCTGGTGTTTCATTTCCATATTTAGTGCTTTCCTCAGGAGCTCTTGTAAGGGAGGTCTTGTAGTAACGAACTCCCTCAGCATTTGCTTATCTGAAAAGGATCTTATTTCTCCTTTGCTTATAAAGCTTAGTTTGACTGGATATGAGATTCTGGTTGGAATTTCTTTTCTGTAAAAGTTTTGAATATTGGTCCCCAGTCTCTTCTGCTTGTAAGGTTTCTGCTGAGAGGTTCACTGTTAGTCTGATGGGTATCCCTTTGTAGGTGATCTGACCTTTCTCACTAGCTGTCTTTAACATTTTTTCCTTTCATTTCAACCTTGGAGAATCTGAAAATTATATGTCTTGGGATGATCTTCTTGTGAAGCATCTTACTGAGGTTCTCTGCACTTCCTGAATTTGAATGTTGGCCTCTCTAGGTAGGTTGGGGAAGTTCTCATAAATGATATCCTGAAATATGTTTTCCAAATTGGTTCCATTCTCCCCATCTCTTTCAAGGACTCTAATGAGCCACAGACCTGGTCTCTTTACATAATTAAACATTTCTCAGAGGTTTTGTTCATTCCTTTTCATTATTTTTTTCTTTATTCTTGTCTGACTGTCTTATTTTAGAAAGCCAGTCTTCAGTCTCAGAGATTCCTTCTTCTGCTTGGTCTATTCTGCTATTAATATTTGTGATAGCATTATGAAATTCTTGTAGTGTGTTTTTCAGCTCTATCAGGTCACTTAGGTTCTTTTCTATACTGGCTATTTTCTCTGTCAGCTCCTGCATTGTTTTATCATGATTCTTGGCATCCTTGGACTGGGTTTTAATATACTTCTGTAGCTTAATGACCTTCCTTCCCATACTCTGAATTCTATTTCTGTCATTTAAGCCATTTCAGCCCAGTTCAGAATCATTGCTGGGGAGGTGATGTGGTCATTTGGAAGAAAGAAGGCACTTTGGCTTTTGGGGTTATCAGGGTTTTTGTGCTGGTTCTTCCTCATCTTTATGGGCTTATGCTCCTTCAATCTTTGAGCTGCTGACCTTTGGGTGGTATTTTTTTTTCTTTTATCCTATTTGATTATCTTGAGGGTTTGAGTGTTATGTTAGGTGGATTCATCTGACTAGCTTCATTTCTAGAAGATTTTAAGGGCCAGCGCTCTGCTCCCAACTCCTGGACTGTGTGCTCTAACTCTGGGGGACTTGTATCAGGCCCCAATTTTGTTCTCTGGCCCCTCGAGGTTAGGAATCCACTGTGCTGGGGGTGCCAAGGTGCTCCCAGACTGCTGGTCACTATACTCGGATGGGTTATGTCAGCCAAAGTGGTCAGTAGTGCAGTGATAGGACGATCCATTCTTGTTTATGCTTGCCAGCAGCAGCAGTAGTAGCAGTGCAGTGGGGTGCAACTCAGCTGCAGCAGAGTGCTCATGAGTCCTGGGGTGCTTGCCTCCCTGCGGGCATTCACTACAGTGGTAGAGACAGTGTAGCTGTGGGGAGACAAGGGGCCCCTACTGATGACTGTGTGTTTGGTCTCACTGGTGGTGATGTTGGCTCAGGAGCAGGGTGCTAGCAGGCACAGATCTGTGTCCAATTTACCATTTAAAGCATATAATTCAGAGACTTCTTATATAATCAGATATGTGCGACCTTCACCAAAGTTAAATTTAGAAATTTTCATCACCTCACAAATAATCTTGTACTTTTTGGCTATGACCTCTCTATCTCTCTATTGTATTTACTCATATTTTTGCTTTATTATGTTCTTTCTTCCTGACATTCTATGATTTCTTCTTCTGTCATTTTCCTTTTTTATATACAACTTCTAAAATCATTCTTTTAGGGTAGCTCTGCTGGTGACACATTCTTTTATTTTTTTCATGGAAGAATATCTTGATTTCTCCTTCATTCCTAAAGGCTATTTTTGCTGGATACAGAATTCTGGGTTGACAGTTCTTTCCACAGTTGAAAAATGTTATGTCACTTCCTTCTGGCCTCTGTCATTTCTGGTGTGAAATCTACTGTAATCCAAATTGGTTTTCCTATATATGTAAGGTATTTCTTTCTTGGTGTCTTCAAGATTTTCTGTCTGCAGAATGAGCAGGATTGGGGAAAAAACATTTTTCTGTTTTCAGAAGTTTTACTATGACATGTCTTTGCATGGATTTCTTTGCATTTATCCTTTTTGGAGTTCTCTCAGCTTCTCAATTCTGTAGTTTTATATCTTTTGCCAAATTTAGGATTTTTCAGCCATCAGTTACTTGAATCTGTGCCTTCTTTCTCCTCTCCTTCCATAACAAAAGATATGACATCTTTTGTTATAGTCTCATAAGCCCCTGAGGTTCTGTTTATTTCTATTTTGAATCTATTTTCTCCCTTTTGTTTAGATTGAGTAACTTTAGCTTTCTATTTTTCAGTTCACTGATTAGTTTTTCTGTTCTCCTATCCACTCTTGAATTCCACTGAACTCTTCACTTTAGTTATTGTACCTTTTAGTTCTTAAGTTTCCATTTGAGTCTTTCTTATATCTTATATTCCTTTGCTCAGACTTTCTATTATTTCTTACATTTTTTCTAGGCATGTTTGTAATTGTTTATTGAAGCATTTGTATGACAGAGGCTTTAAAATGCTTGTCAGATAATTTTAACTTTTGTGTTATGTTGATGTGGTGCATGTTGGTTGTGATTTCTTGCTCAGTTTGAGATCTTATTTTTTGGTGTTACGAGCCATTTTTTATTGAAATGTGGACATGTTGGGTATTATGCGTTAAGACTCTGGATCTTCACTATTTCCAGGTGGCCACTGGGGTCTAGATTCTGCTACCAGTCTCCACTGACTCCTTTGTTTCCCATGGAAGGAGGAAAGGCTATTCTGTAGGCCTCTGCTGATATCGTTCTGGGTTGGAGGGAAAAGGAATCCTTGCTACTACTCCTAACATGGCCTCCAGTGACACTGCGAGGATATGGCCTGGTTACTACTGAGTACTGGTGAAAGTCCTGACTCTCTACTAGACCTTCTTTGATATTACATCAGGGAGGAGAAGAATATTACTCTTTGATGGGCGGAGAAGTCCAGGATCCTCAAATGGGCTCCAGCGACACCACAGTGTATGGTTTCTTGCTGCTTAGAGAGGATTGAAACTCCTGACTCCACAGTTAAAACTCCTGGCTCTTTAGTTAGCTTTCCCTGAGATGCACCAGCAGGAGGATTAGGCACTTCATTACAGCCTTGCAATGGTAGAAGTTTAGGCTTTCCACCCAGCTCTTGCTGGCATGAGTGTTGGAGGGGCCATAGTTTTTTCTGTGGTGTTTGACTTTAGTAAAACAGTTACTGCCTACAAGTTTTCTGTCTCACTAAGCTGCTATTTTCCTTATCTTTTGACTAGATGGAGCAAATTTTTCTTAGGGCTTTTTGTCTGTACTTCTTGGCATTTCCAGATTGCTATCTTCTCCAGAATCCTCTCTGGTATATATGAGGAAAAAAGAAAGCCCATGACCTTACTTGGGTCTTGATGTTCCCTAGACTGTTTGCCTTCTTCTCTCCAACTTTCAGGAGCTTCTGACGTTCGTTTTATATACAACGTGTGGGGCTTTTAGTTCTACTTATCAGGAAGAATAGGTAGCTGAAGTATATCAACTTCATCTTGCCAGCAGTAGTATAAATTGGTAAAGGATGATGTAAGTGGTCACTAATGTTAGATTTAGAGGAAATGTTACTGAGGTTAAGACTTCTGTTTTTTGATGTTTCCATCATAAAACTTCTTGTCATGAAATTTAATAAACTTTTTAAGTTTTTATAATAGGGACACCTCTGTTAAGATTCTTTTGAACTTTTTCATTTTAATTCTATTACTTCTAATTCATTTAAAAGTTGTCCCCAATTCAGATTAAAAAAATGAAATTTTAAGAACTTAAAGATTCTCCACAACAAATTATGAAACCGAAGGACAAATATAGTCAGATCATTGTCTTTAAAATGTTGCATTTGTGTCAATAATTTTATTTATTCCATGATGAGAATTGATCATTGATATGAGTAACCTTCTTCTCAAAACAAGCAGTTTTTAAAGAAGATGAATTCAAATACTAAAAGATTTTTATTATTTTTTTTTTGGAGTCTTTTTTCTATCCCTTCTGAATATCTTTAGCCATGGCCTTGTTACAGTTCAAGAATCATCTTTTGCCTGGAGTACAGCATTATTTTGTTCTAATTCTTTTAAATATTGTGCTTCACATATTTTAGTTCTCATATTAATCTTGCTTTTACATTTTTTGGTTCATAAAAATAAAAAATGGTTTTTTAATATCAATGTTTTCCTGTCAAATAAATGCTTTCAGTATTTTTAGGCCATATCTGAATGAAAAAAGCCTTTTCAAATATTTGTTCCCAAAATGTCCTTCCCCCCCAGTATCTATTGTCTGTCTTCATATATTTTGGAAGAAAGGAACTAAAGATAGAGTGGAGAAAAAAGATGAGCTATGAGTCATTGACAAAAAAAATTGGGGAAGCAAAATGCAAGGCATGCAAACACAAAGCTTCAAATATAGCACATTTAAGCAACAATCAGTGGTTTCTAGTTAAAGGTTAAAAAAAAGTGTTATTTCCAAATCCAAGAGTTTTCAGACAAAGGATATTGGAGCAGTTGAGAAGTTTTTAGCAAATGATGAATGTTGCAAGCAATGCTTTGGGATAACAGACATTGTGTAAAGCATTGATGGCTTACGCTTGCCTAAATTTTGTACAGCATGAGTTTAAAATTTAAAAGAATAGGGGAAAATTGTGTACACTTTCAGAGCTGCTAAGGGTGATGAATAAAGCATGTTTAATTTAGTATGATGTAATACACGACTATATAATTAACAAATGTATTCATTTATTGAGGTCAGCAACAGAAATGATTATACAACTAGAAAGCCAGTCCTATGAGAAAAACCCAGAGCCTGGGCACGGTGGCTTATACCTGTAATCCCAGCACTTTGGGAGGCCCAGGTGGGTGGATCACTTGAGCCCAAGAGTTTGAGACCAGCCTGGACAACATGGCAAAACACTGTCTCTACTAAAAATACAAAAATTAGCTGGGTGTGGTGGTGCGTGCCTGTATTTCCAGCTACTCAGGAGGCTGAGGTGGGAGGATTGCTTGAGACTGGGAGGAAGAGGTTGCAATGAGCTGAGATCGTGTCACTACACTCCAGCCTAGGCAACAGAGCAAGACCCTGTCTCAACAAAGGAAAAAGAAAAACCCAGAGAAGCAAAGGGAAAAAAAGCTGATCTGAAGGCCAAATAAGAATTATTCAGGTAGATACAAAGATAAGATAGTAACTAATTATTATCTTTTATAGAAAGTATAAGAAGAAATGTCCAATGTTATTAAATCTATCATTATTTATTGAATGCCTGGTATTTTTGAGGCACTTTCTATAGGCTATCCTATTTAAATTCCCCATAGTGAATGTCTTACAAAATTTTAGAAAATTTAAATAACTTGCACAAGGTTGTATAGCTAATGATAAATGACAAAGTAGGATATGAATCCAAACCTGTTGGACTCTATTTTCCCACTTCTTTTTTAAATATAGCTTTTGTTTCTAGGAATACATTCTCCTTAAAAAAGATTGAAATGTTAGAAGAAAGGCTATAGTTCCTTTTATACCACCTTCTAGCATGTTGTTCTCTCTCATTACTCTCACCTCTTATTAATGGTACACACCTCTTATTAATGGTGCACACAAACACAAACCCCTGTGGGTGGAAGAATATTATGTAAATGTAGTATATGTATCATTTTGCAACTAATTTACTTATTCAACAATCTGTCTTGTAGATTTTCCATGGTGCATATTGGCCTGCTAATTATTTTTAACTGCTGCAAAATATCCCACAGTTTGGCCATACCTTAATTTATTTAGCCATGCTACAACTGGTGAACATTGAAGTGGTTTCCAGTTTTTTCAATATTAAAAGTAATGTTGTAGCAAACATAATAAACAAAACTTTTGCACCAAGAAGTAGAATTACTGGGTCATGAGATAAAATCTGTGCTCTTTCTGTTACATAATACGTTCTCTTATTAAGTATGAACACAACTAATAGTAATAATATCTTATAGTTGAAATAATTTTATACTGTTTTATGGATTCTTACTCCTTCATGAGGTTGGTTGAGTAAATGTTGAATTTTTCCTTATTGGAAGCCCCAAATTTGCATATTAGCTCCCCTCAAAAACTTGGCTGTAACTTAAACTGCACACACGAGGGATAAAATTCCAAGGAGCACAGCTGGGAAACAATTAGAATGCTTATAAGCTGAGTAGAGATTTCAACATCTGTCCACTATAGCAGCTGCCCAACTCCCACAACTGCCAAACTTTAGGAGTAAAGACCACATCTATAACTAAAAACTAAAACAAAGCTGGACTAAAGGCAAGACCTAGATCTAAGGACAAAATTGAAATAGGTATACGCTAACTTAAAGTATAAAACAAAGTTTCACAAGTTCAAGATGATGCACCAGTAATTTAACTGACCACAAGATACCTCTTGAAAGAGAGATAAGCAGCATCCCACTGTAAACCTTACTCAAGGGAGTTAGCCTTATTGCAGGCCTGTGCACAAGACCAGAAGAATGGCTGATCTTTACCCCATGCCTCATTATAATACTGAAATCCTCACCCAGGGAAGAGCTTATCCATCATATTTTGATCATGCAATGTATGTGCTAGCATGATTTCTCACTGTGCCTGCACACTCTGCGCTCCACCATGCACTGTAATGACACTCCCATACCCCATGCACATTCCTGTCATCTTTCCTAAAAACACCACAAAGACCTGCCCTTGGAAAGCCAGCCAGCTAACTCTTGCTCCTGCACTGTCTCCATTGTGTTCAAACATAAGCCTTCAATAAAAGCCTTGTTGGGGAAACTTGCTCAGCCTCGTGTCAATTTCTATTACATGAGAGCCCAAGAACCTGTGGTCGGTAACAGTTGTACAACTCTGTGAATATACTAAAAGCCATTGAGTTGTACACTTTAAAGGATGAATTATATGGTATGTGAATTATATTTCCATAAAACTGTTTTTTAAAAAGATTGAGTGTTCTTGTGGCCCAACACCAAGACCAATGAAGCACTTTCCACTGTGCTTCATTGCCTTCCAGTGTATCCTCGCCTGGCTCAGCATAAATGATGGTTTATTTAATAGCAAGGAAATGGACTACATGATCTCCTGGATCTTTTAGACTGAATGATCTATGTTTCAGTGAATCACTGGATACAGGAAATGGGAAATGGAACCATTTTTCTTAACTGATGTTAAAAGAAAAACTTTAAATAAATTCAATTTGATAAATTTAAAACTTTAGACAAATTTAAATTTAATAAAATTAAATTTAACAGAGCTTAATAGAAGAATGATTAGAGAACCAGCAGAGGTTCAGAGAGCTTCACTTCACAAAGTGGGCAGGCAACATTTATGGACAGGAAATGGAAATGAGGTACAGAAAGAGTTTGATTGGTTACAGCTCAATGTCTGTTTTATTTGAATATGGTGTGGTCAGCGGACCACCTGTGATTGACCAAAGCTGGCTGCTGTGGTGGACGGAGTCTCAGCTATTGTTACAAAAATGTACTCCTAGTTAGGCTTTCATTTAGTTTAAATACTGTTAGGTTGTGGTTCCTCACATAGGGACTCAAAGTAGAGTCCCCCAGGACAAATTTAGTTTAACACTGGTAACTCTCTTAACAAGAAAGTATTCCATTATGGATACTTCACTTCAGCTCAACTCCCAAACTCTGTCACCTGCTAGCTATGAAACTTTGGTCAAATTACTTGAACTCTTTTATCTTTGGTTTCTTCACACAAAAATGAGGATAATAATACCCGTATCATATGGTGTTATAAGAATTTAATTATATGCAGAAAGCTCTTAGCACAGTATCTAACATGTAATAAGTGTTGAATAAATAGTTATACAATGACTGTTTATTTTTATCATAATTATTTAGAGTGTATAGTTTCTAATTAAGTGCTTTCCTCTTTAGAGTAGTCAAAATATTATTTATGGCTGTTTACTATTTATACTTCACAAGCCCTGTTGATGTGTGCTCTTCTTTCAATAGGTACAACATAAGAGATATGATGCAATTCTTAAGCGTTTGCATTGTCAGGTGAACAAGCTTCAGGCAAATAGACAACAGTGGCAATGGAACATTCAACAACTGGAAAAAACTGCAGCTGAATTAAGAAAATGCATTGGAATGCAAGAATAACATTGCCATAGGGCAGTGTGGAACACAGACCATGACAACAAAAATTACGGAAGAGAACATTAAGAAAATCTTTTGGATTCTTAATAACAAGCATCCACTATCAGAGGCTTGTCTTAATGACAGATGTCTTTGGTTGTTGTTGTTGTTGTTGTTGTTTTCAAATCAGTCATCCATTTGTTAAAATGCCTTCTAACCCTACACTTGATAGCAGTAGACAGACGATAGGAATGCCTACAGGAAAATAGTGCAAGAGTCTCTATGACTATTGGGAGTGTGTAAAATGTATTATACTCATGAATACCTGTTTATGTTGCATTTGCTGCCCTATAAAGTAAAAATTTAGAAGGCAAGGCTCTCTGCTCCTCCTGTTCGAGAGTCAGTTACATCTTCTTTTGCATCGCCAGCGCATCCCTGAGACACCATGGGGAAGGTGAAGGTCGGAGTCAACGGATTTGGTCGTATTGGGCGCCTGGTCACCAGGGCTGCTTTTAACTCTGGTAAAGTGGATATTGTTGCCATCAATGACCCCTTCATTGACCTCAACTACATGGTTTACACGTTCCAGTATGATTCCACCCATGGCAAGTTCCATGGCACCGTGAAGGCTGAGAATGGGAAGCTTGTCATCAACGGAAGCCCCATCACCATCTTCCAGGAGCGAGATCCCTCCAAAATCAAGTGGGGCGATGCTGGCACTGAGTACGTCGTGGAGTCCACTGGCGTCTTCACCACCATGGAGAAGGCTGGGGCTCATTTGCAGGGGGGAGCCAAAAGAGTCATCATCTCTGCCCCCTCTGCTGACGCCCCCATGTTCGTCGTGGGTGTGAACCATGAGAAGTACGACAACAGCCTCAAGATC
>NW_012111031.1:8423812-8480214 GCF_000951035.1 Colobus angolensis palliatus
CACTGCCACCCAGAAGACTGTGGATGGCCCCTCTGGGAAACTGTGGCGTGATGGCCGCGGTGCTCTCCAGAACATCATCCCTGCCTCTACTGGCGCTGCCAAGGCTGTGGGCAAGGTCATCCCTGAGCTGAACGGGAAACTCACTGGCATGGCCTTCCGTGTCCCCACTGCCAACGTGTCAGTGATGGACCTGACCTGCCGTCTGGAAAAACCTGCCAAATATGATGACATCAAGAAGGTGGTGAAGCAGGCGTCGGAGGGCCCCCTCAAGGGCATCCTGGGCTACACTGAACACCAGGTGGTCTCCTCCGACTTCAACAGTGACACCCACTCTTCCACCTTTGACGCTGGGGCTGGCACTGCCCTCAACGACCACTTTATCAAGCTCATTTCCTGGTATGACAACGAATTTGGCTACAGCAACAGGGTGGTGGACCTCATGGCCCACATGGCCTCCAAGGAGTAAGACCCCTGGACCACCAGCCCCAGCGAGAGCACAAGAGGAAGAGAGAGGCCCTCACTGCTGGGGAGTCCCTGCCACACTCAGTCCCCCGCCACACTGAATCTCCCCTCACAGTTTCCATGTAGACCCCTTGAAGAGGGGAGGGGCCTAGGGAGCCCCACCTTGTCGTGTACCATCAATAAAATCCCCTGTGCTCAGCCAAAAAAAAAAAAAATTTAGAAGGGAAAAAGACACTTGAATTTTCAATGATTTAAATTGTTAAGATAGTTTCAAATGTTTGTTTCAAACTTTTTATTGGAAGTTGTTTTTTTACAACTGCCTTCACAGTAGCCCATAAATATTGATATTTATAATAATGTTTTTGTATGTTCAATGCTTCAAATATTTTACTCCATTTTCTCTTTTGTCCAGAAGGTAACAATCATTTTTCTTTGTTATAAAATAACATATTTTAGAGTGATACAATGAATAAAATATTTTGTTCACTTTTCTTTCTATAAATTATTCATATTCTGTGACTAAATTAAAGTTATAACATCTTGTAACTCTTAAGAGTATTACTCAGTATAGACTAACATTTTTTCTCACTGAAAGGCAAAATGTCAAAAATCAAATGGTAACTTGTCCCTTTCAAGATAAAAGTGTTCCCCCTTTTCATGGTTCCATTGAGTCAAATACTTAGAAACAAAAACAAATAGGAAATATGGTTTAAAAATATTCATTTGTAGGATTAAATAATTTCAAACAGACAACATCAAAAAAATTTAAATCCATTTTCTCCTTACCTTTCTATGTGCCTGAAATTCAGTAAGGGGAGCTGATATAAAATCTGATATTAATAATCTTATTATGTCTAACAGTAATAGTTTTATTATGGCTTAGCATGGCTTACTATGGCTAACACTTCAAACAGCTTATCCTGTAACACAATCAGCTTTGGTCCATGACTCAGAAACAGCTACAGTGAAAATGGTGAAACCTACAGATTGTGGGGAGTACACAGTATACTCAGCTGAAGACAAGTCAGAACCAAATGCTGATTATATAAATAGATTTTAATGTAACTTGCATATTAAAAAGTTATTATACTTGGTAAGTTTAGTTATCGCTTGTAAAAAATTCTAGTTTTCTAAACTGTTTTCAAGTTTATATTGGGATTCAAAATATTTGTAAATGATAACACTTTGAGTTATAGATTTGAAAGTTTGCTTTTAAATTCAGATATGAAGAAGATAGGTGTAATCTGCTTAAGATAATGTGCTCTGCTTGTAAGTTTTAATGTAGTTTTCTAAAATATCCTTGATAATACATATACCTATTTTACATTTTATGGCAGTCAAAAATTATTTGAAAAAGAAACCTTTTTTCCCTGTTTTTTCTTATCTTGGAAACTATTTCAGATAATAGAGACTTTCAGATTAATGAAGAACTAAAATTTGAGGTATCCAAAGTCTGATGATTTAGTGGATATGATATTTCAACATAATCACAAACTCTAAAATTAGAAAATTGAAGTTATTTTTAATTTTACTTCTGTATAATTGAACCTAGCTTAAAATATGAGCCCTTTTGCTTAGTGGCATTTCACACACATGCTTCTGGTTTAAAACTCAGTCTCTTTGGGATAAATATTCGGTTCAAAATTCTCCTCTTCCTCATTTTTTTTTCTCCATGGAAGTGTTCTAAGTTCCAGCGTACTTGTGTCATCAGGGACACTGCTCTGCACCAAATGTCATTTTCTGATCTCACTGGCCTCTGCAGAGATCTAATCCATTCTTCCTGGTGTTGAGGATCATCGTGAGTCTGCGCTGTACCTGCAATTGTTTAGTCAATACGGTCAGCTTCATTGTCCAATCACAAGACCTCTTCTAGCCCTATTTCATTTTCTGTCTGTATGCTGGTCAATTTTTATCTCTTTGGGAGCTGTTATTCTACCTATGCATTGTTCCCCACTCCTTGATTTCAGTATAAATGGATTCTTTCAAGGTTCTCAGTGCTTTTAATGGCTCAGCAAGATGTCAACTCTCAAAATACCGAGTCTTCTGCAAAGGAACGCTATGATTTCAAGAATACTGTTTTTAAATACTTTAAATTCAAGAATACTTTTTAAAAAGCCTCATATGAAACTCAAAGCAAATATATTACTTCTGAATTCTCAGCAGTATCTGTCCTGACCCAGGCCTGCTAGGCACCATTACCTAAATGATCAGTAAAATGTAACAAATGCAAGGAAACAGAGGGAGGGGAAAAAACCCACAGTTAACATCTCAAAATATTACTACATGTGCAATCTGTGGGCAAATTACAGTTGACCAATGTAAAGAAATTGATATCTACTTAAAGCCATATCTTAAAAACCATGGGAGTCACCATATTTTACACATTAAAGCCAGTTAAGTCAGCCATTATGGACACTTTCATGGCCAATATAAATGGTCTATATATTGTCTGTTAGACTGTGTCTCTTCCAGTCAATTGATTAATCATGCTGTTTTCCAAAAACGCTGTAGATACGAAATAACAACACTAAACAATGATAAGGTACTGAGTATGCTGCGTCCTATTTGACAATTTGTATACATCATTTCATTTAACTCTCAAAATAATGAAAGCATATATTATTTTCCCTGATTTGCAGATGGGGAAACTGATGCTTAGATTGAGTAACTTGCCTAAGATTTCATCACACAGCACGTCAGGGGCAAGGTTGAAATCAAAGCCCTATTTTATCTACAAGGAACTACAAGAAAATGATTCCAAGGGCAAGATTCAATTTTATTATAAATAAGTAATAATTTATTTCTACATTTAATCTATCATTTTGATATACTGAAAGGCATACAATAAATTTAATGAAGGGGAGAAATTTTGTAATTAAAAATAAATGGCACACAAATGCATAGGTAACATGAGGGTCAGGGTCAGTATAGTATTTTGGCTGTGGAAAATGGAATCCCATTTATGAAAACTGCTTTGGAACCTTTTAAAGTTTACAAAGGACATTGCAATTAAAACTCTAAATTTCTATGTTATTTTACATTGAACATGGAATTCACTGTTTATCCATAAAATTTATTAAAGGGCTATGCGAATACTATAGTGATTTGGAACTATTTGGGGGGAGTCAGGAATTCAGAAGAACATGGGGTTTTGACTTGTTAGTTGCTCATAGTTTAGCTTCTTATATTTTTAATATTATAAAAATTTTATTTTTCATTAATAAATGATTACTAAAGGTAATGATCAGCAGCTAAAAGTTATATGCCTGTCAAAAACAGCCCATGTTATCTGTTATTCGAATTTATAATGTATTTTTAAGGGAAGCTTTTTTTTTTTGCTGATAAAAATGGCAATGTAAGGAATGGGTCTTCTATATCACATTAGCTACCATATAATACTTTCTCTTTAATATTACTGAACTATGACCAAAACCAAGAAAAATAAATTGAAACAGACACTAATAGAAAAATAGATCTATTCAATACATAGCTAAGAATAGGTCGCTCCAAATTGCTTTTTCTTTTCTGTAATGCTCTATTTAAATAATGACTGTGAGCTCTAGATCTTTAGAAAAATAAAAATAGCATATGATCTGGTAATGACAGGGTTGCTGTTTACATAATCCAGTGAAGACAGACATGAAGTAATGAGACTTCAACGTCTTAATTAATGAGATGATGTATTCCAAAAGAAAATTAGAGTTCATGTGGTAAATAGTTTTAAAAGGCTTCTTACCCACAAAGCTCTCTGGCATAAAAATCATGTCAAAAATGGAATAAAACACTTAAATTACAGATATTTGCCAGCATTACTCACTCACATAACACAAAGTAATTTAGACGCATTGACATATACTGCCAGTCTAAGATGAATTTTTAAATATTTTTTGTCCAAAATAAGTAAGTCAAGACACATCATCTACTTCATCTGCTATTACTATCTCCCTAACATTATTTTACATGAAATAGATGTATGTAATTCCGATGCTTGTATTGGAGAGGCTTCCTTGAGATGCTTTTGAGACTGTTTCTCCCAGAATCCATGGTGCTTCTTTGTGTATATGACACTGAAAAAAAATATAGCAAGCCTACAATTTGCATTAGTTATTTTGTCTTCAGTGACCTAGTGTCAACTAACTCATGCACAGGAATCTAAGCCAGATGTCTGGATCCCTGTGCATGACCTACACACCTACTTGGCAAATATATCACATGATTTTCTCTTCCACCTTTTCCACAGAGACTGTCTAGCCACTCTCAAGTGTCATTGTTTAAAATGAAACCTCTCTGAGAAAACTTTCTTCACTTAGATGTAATATTGACTTTGCTGGGCAGTTAAATAATGTTGATAGTATTTTAATTTTAATTTGTGATTCATACGAATAAAACATATAAAACATTCAATTCAGAAAAAGATCCGTCCTTATTCTAACCTTCCACTAATTTAGATTATTTATCTTCTAAGCCTTTCAATCTCAATTAATCTGTCAATGTAATTTACTCATGCACAGTTTTCTAATAATTAGTGTAATTCTCTCATGTTTCATTCATGTCTTTTAATAAAAAAAGCAGCTTCCTCATTCACACCTCAGCTTTTTCAGTCCCTACACAACCATAAGTTGCACCATCTTCAAGCTCCAATTCTCATTTTTTGTGGTAACTCCAAAGCTTAGTCCAGTGGCCTCAATTTAGATCTCAGTCATTGAAAATACTCTCTTCATTTAGAACTGGCTTATGCAAGAATCTATCATTTCTTTACTTTGACATGCCTCACAAAGAAAAACTTTCTGAAACATTGTGTAATAGACACAGTCACTGCTTTGCCCAAATCCTCTCAGATTTTTAAAAATTCCTTTTTGGGCAGCGCTCTCCCAGTTGAGTCATGCTTTTGCCTCCAAAAACTCTCACCTAAGACTTTCTTCGGGGTGTCTCCTACCCTTAAAAGGACTTTCCTTGATATTGCAGCTTTTCTTGGCTTCTTTTCTCCTTACGAGTCTTGCTTCCTTCACCAATTTCTCTGGAGAAGCCTTCAATAATAAATCACTCGCTCAAGAATCTTCATCTCAGAATCTGCTTCTGGGAATCCCAAACTAAGTCACCTTACAAGGTTAATCACACATGGAAATCTCTATTTTCAAGAGATGACTATTGTTCACATCCCTATTCCTCCCTCCTCCCTTGCCCCAGATCAGTTCCATTCAGCAGCCAAAGGAAAGACATCTAATTACTGTCCCATTCAATGTAATTTTGACATGATTTATTTGCTTTAAATAGAAAAGCAAACCAGGCCAGGCGCAGTGGCTCATGCCTGTAATCCCAGCACTTTGGGAGTCTGAGGCAGGTGGATCACCTGAGGTCAGGAGTTCAAGACCAGCCTAGCCAACATGGTGAAACCCTGTCCCTACTAAAAATGCAAAAATTAGCTGGGTGTGGTGGCTCGTGCCTGCAATCCCAGCTACTCAGGAGGCTGAGGCAGAAGAATCACTTGCAGCCGAGAGGTGGAGGCTGCAGTGAGCTGAGATCGTGCCACTGTACTCCAGTCTGGGCAACAGACTGAGACTCCATCTTAAAAAAATTAATAAATAAATCTAGATTCTGAAGCCCCAATTTAAAAGTTTAGGATATTTTTCAGCTATATTTAGGTCACACAATTTTTTAGACAGATTTATTAGAAGGCTCATGCAACCAGACCAAAAGAGTGATATTTGGGGAAAATATTTTGGTGGTTCTCATTCCGACTAGATGACAAAGACAGGGACATGGACAGGAGCAAATTATGTCTGTACAGATCCTATGTCCTTCTATAATCACCTTGGTTCTCTCAAACCATTCTTTCTCATCTTTTAAAATGAGCTGGTTGGGTATGTTGGCTCACACTTGTAATCCCAGCACTTTGGGAAGTCAAGGCAAGCAGATCACTTGAGGTCAGAAGTTCGAGACCAGTCTGGCCAACATGTCGAAACCCCATCTCTACTAAAAATACAAAAATTAGCCAGGTGTGGTGGCACACGCCTGTAGTCTCAGATACTCAGGAGGCTGAGGCAGGAGAATCACATGAGGCCGGGAGGTGGAGGTTGCAGTGAGCCGAGATTGTACCACTATACTCCAGGCTGGGTGATAGAGCAAGACTCTGTCCCAAAAAAATAAAAATAAAAATAAAATTAAAATTAGCAATTCTTCCTTTTAGCCATTTATTGTCACATCTACAGCTCAAAAAACACTAGCATAATAGTGTGACGCAGATGAAGAGCAATTAACTCTGAAAATTAGAAAGGAGTATGGATCTATAGGACGTAACACTGCAAAATATCAGCCACAGCATTTGTCATCATAGTTACAGAAAACTTAGAGTAACTTTAACAGTATTTATTGTCAACCATAACATATTTGTAATATTTTTACTATATCAGAACTTAAAATATAAGATTAGTAACAATTTATCAAAATTAATTGTTAGTGTTGTAAAAATGATTTTAGCTTAGGCTAAAGTCAACATAACCTTTTTTGCCCTGGACCTCAAAACACTTGTAAACTTGTAAATTAATGGTGCTAGTCCTCAACATTTGTAGCTTACATACAAATAATTTAAAACTGCTGCAAAATGTCATACACTTATGGAAGTAGGGCATAGTAATAGGAACAAAACTTGAATATCAATTTTTAAAGAACTAAATTTATTTACTTAGTTCTTTAAATTAAATTTATCTCACACTGACCAGTGTGAGAGCTCAAAACAGGAAACTGATGGCAAAGAGTTCTAACCAATTTTCATGTTATACCTTCTCTGTGTTAGGTAACTGCAAGAATAAATATGATGTAATTCTTCTTACCCAGGAGATCAATTTAGTTGGCAAGAAAGACGTGTGTGTGTGTGTGTGTGTCTGTATGTATGTGTATCTCTGTATAAAATAGGCTCAAATATGATGTAAAACATCCTGTAACAGAAGCATAAACCAAGCGCTTATTTTATTTTGGAAACACAAAATAAGGAGAAATTAATCCCAATTGGGGAAGGATGTTGCTTAAAGGAAGACTTGGCATTTGACGTGGCTGCAAAGCAAGTACAAGTTCTCATGGATATTCTCATTCATTAGACTCGAAACATTCCTATTTTATTCTCCATTGTAATCTCCACCAGCTAGCAGACACCTGACACATAATGGGTACTCTGATGTATGTTGAATAAATTAATGAATAAGATAATCAGTCTCATCAAAATCTCCCAATATCCTATCTTCAGTCTTTCCTATCTCTAATCTTCACTGTCAGTACCATTGCTTGAGCTGCCTTCTTTGAGTAAAAATTGAGCATGTAATGCCTCTTTTAAAAAGTAAGAAGAAGAAAAAAAAACCTTTCCATGGGCACAAAATCCTTGCCATGAGTAAACAGTAAACACTTTAAAATCTGTCCCCAACCTGCTTATCCAACCTCATTTTTCCCATTCTATCTAACAGATAAACTCTGTACTTCAGCCAAAACAAAATTCTAACTATTCTCTAAGCATGTGCTTTACCATATTATTCCCTCTGCCTGGGAGTTCTCTCTCCCAACATCCAGGAGTCAACTCCAACTCCACCTTCAGGACAAATTTCAATGGTTACAGCTACAATAAAGCTGAACTTCATTTAACATGTCTCAATTTCTCTGCAATGCCACAGTTTAGAAGCACAGCCATCCCTCAGTATAAACAAGGGATGGGTTCCAGGACCCCTATGCGTAACAAAATCCGAGCATGCTCAAGCCCACAGTCGGCCCTGCAGAACTTCTGCATAGCGAAAGTCAGCCCTCCATATACATGGTCTTGCATCCCTAGAATATTGTATTTTTCATCTGCATTTGGATGAAAAAGAATCCCATGTAAGCGGACTCATACAACCCACGCAGTCCAAACCTGTGTTATTCAAGGGTCAACTGTATCAAAAAAACTGTATCATGATTTCTGAATCAAATTTATAGAGACAGAGGCTTACAACTTAGAGAACTTATGTAAGCCTTCTTGTTTAGAATAGGTTAAAATCATTTTAAGCTTTTGAGTCTTGGGTTCCATTATGGACAGTCTGGCATTTGATTGATATAAGATGATACCAAATAAAAGATAATTCATTTATGATTTATAAAAGAAAATGAAAATTCATTTTTCCTGGACTATTTCCAAAATCTACTTTTATAATTTTACACCAAAATGTATGAACGTTTATAAATACCCAAGCACTTTTTAAAGATGTTTTTCTGGAAAATGTAATGATACTTTTAGGTAGCTCTAATGAAAGTAAATGTGCTTAACAAGCCACAAGAAATATGCTTTTGTGTCCTTTCATTATAAATACTTTGAACCATAGTTTAAAAGAGTTTGATATATTGAATAATTATGTAAAATGTTCCATCTTTAAAAGAAAAAGCTGTAATAAGCTTCATGAAAATACAGCTAACCAAGTGGGACTGTCTGGGAATAGAAACGAAAATTCTTATTAAAAATGGAAATCATAACATTTCTCTGAATACAGTACTATAAATTAGTCATAAATGTAATAAATATTTAAGATGATTTTGGGCAATTTTACTTTGTTCTATTGTTTCTGTATGGTTATGCATGATTATGAAATTTAACTATAATTCGAATACAGTTTTTTCCAATGATATGCTTTGTATTGTTCCTAATTACATCTACAGCAAAGTCATTTTCAGAAAACCAGCTTTCTGTGTCTATTAAATTATTTTTTTTGCACTGCTGAAAATAACCTCTATTTTGATCACTTTCAAGTAGTGTTTACTTTTTTTCTCTAAAGTTACAATATCCTATTCGTTGATGGCACAGGGGTTTTGAGTACTTTTCAGAGTTTTGGCATCACAGGTATTCTTAACCGTGCTTATTAGACCTTAGAGAGTGCTAATTTTCTAGTACAAAGGGAGTTCTGAGCTTTCATTAGGATGTTTCCCAAATGCTTTAATTATCAAATACAGTTTAGCACAATTATGGCTGCTTTAGCCAGGGATATTTGAGAAATAACGTACACAACAAAATGGAAAAGCACTGGGTAGCTAATAAATAAACCACCACAGTAACACGATTTACTTCCCATATACCAAAGAGATAGTGTGTGTTTTGTGGTATTAACTATTGTAATTGTGAATACATCACAATTTAGGTAAATAAGTTCAAAAATATAGTGTCCCTGAAATTGTATGCATTCTTTGAATCTGAATTAACAATATAGCACTATTTAATATGGTGAGCACTAGAGCAGAGTGAAGAAAAAATGAAAGGCTAAATATACTTTACTAAATAATGGGGGGAAAATAACTTAATAATATGCATGTTTCCAAGAGTATAAATTCACTGTACGGGTTGAGACAAAAGTAGATCACAAAGCATTATAGACAATATATTCTATTTGTGTTTTATAAAGAGTGACTATAAGTTGTGTTTCAAATTGCTGGGAATATTTAACCCATGTCCAGATCGAGTACTGTTTTGTCTGTGCTAAATACTTCCAGTTCTTCTTTTCTAAGAATGTTTATTTTTATTTTAGATTCAGGGGGTACATGTCCATGTTTGTTACAGGGTATACTGCATGATGCTGAGGTTCCACTTCTACTGATCCCGTGACCCAGATAGTGAAGATAGTACCCAATAGGAAGTTTTTCAGCCCTTGCCCTACCCCCACCTTTTAGAGTCCCCAGTACTATCTTTATGTCTGTGTGTACCCAGTGTTTAGCTCCCAGTTATAAGTGAGAACATGCAAATTTTCTTTTTCTGCATTAATTCACTTAGAATGGTGGCCTCCAGATGCATCCATATTGCTGCAAAGGACATGATTTCATTCTTTCTTATGGATGCATAGTATTCCATGGTGTATATGTACCACATTTTATTTATCCAGTCCACCATTTATAGGCACCTCGGTTGATTGCACATCTTTGCTATTGCGAATAGTGCTTCAATTAAAATACATACCCGTGCAAGTGTCTTTTTGGTAGAACAATTTATTTTCCTTTGAATATATACCCAGTAATGGTACTGCTGGGTTAAATGGTAGTTCTATTTTTAGTTTTTTGGGAAATCTTCAAAATGCTTTCCACAGTGGCTGAACTAATTTACATGTCCACCAACAATGTATAAGCATTCTCTTTTCTCTGCAGCCTCACCAGCATCTGTTGTTTTGGACTTTTTAACAATAGCCATTCTGACTGGTATGAGATGGTATCTCATTGTGGTTTTGATTTGCATTTCTCTGATGATTAGTAATGCTGACCATTTTTTCATATGTTTGTTGGCCACTTGTATATCTTCTTTTAAGAAGTGTCTGTTCGTGTCCTTTGCCCACTTTTTAATGGGGTTATTTGATGTTTTTCTTGCTGATTTGTTTAAGTTCCTTATAGATTCTGAATATTAGACCTTTGTCAGCTGCATAGTTTGCAAATATTTTCTCCCATTCTGTAGATTGTTTGCTTACTCTGCTGATAGTTTCTTTTGCTGTGCAGAAGGTCTTTAATTAAGTCGAAATTGTTAATTTTTGTTTTTGTCACAATTGCTTTTGAGGACTTAGTCATAAACTCTTTGCCTAAGCTGATGTCCAGAAAAGTATTTTTTAGGTTTTGTTCTAGGATCTTTATAGTTTGAGGTCTTACATTTAAGTTTTTAATCCATCTTCAGTTAATTTCTGTATGTAGTGAAAAGCAGAGATTCCGTTTCTATCACAACTTATGTACCATAAGTGCAAGTCCTTTCACCATACTAGTCACATCCCTTTGGATATACTCTTCCTTCACATTGTCTGATGAAAGTTGAAGAAGAGAAAATGATACTGAAGATATAGTCTCAATAGTTGCTTATATAAGAGATCTATTTCATCCCATATTTGGGACTCAAGTTTCTACTAATGCAACCTCAGTTTACATGTGCTTTTCATGGTAGTCATAGCATACTGTTCACTCATATTGAACTCACTCCTCCCATCTGAGAGATTCCATCGGCATAAAAAGGGTTAAACTCCTTGCTAAAACATGAAATCATTATTTATTGTCATTTAATACATTTTTTGGAGGGCAAAGCAAGACGACCCAATAGAAGCCCACACCACTCATTCCCCCAGCAGGAACACCAAATTCTAACTACACACAAAAGAGTACCATCATCACAAGAACCCAAAACAAAGTGAACAATCACAGTACCTAGTTTCAACTCCTATTTCTGAAAGAGGCTAGAAGAGACAGTCTTGAATCGCCAAAACCATCACTCCTCCATAACCCAGCAGTGACTGGGTGCTCAGAGAGAGAGAATCTGTGCACTTGGGGGAAGGAAAACTGGGGGACTTTACACTGAACTCAGTGCTGTCCTGGGAGTAGAGAGCAAAGGTATGCTGGGGTCAGCCAGCGCCCACGCATGGAGGAGGCTTTCAGAGCAGACCTAGCTAGAGGGGAATCACCCATCCCAGTGATGGAAACTTGAGTTTCTCTGAAGGCCTTGCCATTGTGAGCCGTAAGTGCTCTGATGTCCTAGGTAAACTTGAAAAGTAATCTAGGGCACAAGGATTGCAATTCCTAGGCAACTCCTAGTGTTGGGCTGGGATTAGATCCTGTGAACTTGTTGGGTAAATGGTCTAGAGGGATACCAGACAGCGAGGCCAAGGGAGTGCTTGCACCACCCCTGCCTCAACCCCAGGCAGTGCAGCTCACAGAGACGAAAGTGACTCCTTCCTTCTGCTTGGGGAAAGGAGAGCAAAGAGTAAAGAGGACTTGGTCTTGCATGTTGGATACCAGCCCAGCCACAGTGAGACAGGGCATCAGGCAGAGTCATGAGGCCCCTCTTTCCAGGCCCTAGCTAGTGGATTACATTTCTAGACACACCCTGGGCCAGAATGAAATCTGCTGCCTTGAAGAGAAGGACCCAGTCCTGGCAGGATTCATCACCTGCTAACTAAGGAGTCCTTAGGCCTCGGATAATAAACAGCAATACCCAGATAGTACACTGTGGGCCTTGGGCTCTGAGATGTGTTGGCTTTAGGTGTGATTTAGCACATTCCCAGCTGTGGTGACTACAGCAAAAGACTCCTTCTGTTTGAGAAAAGCAGGGAGAGAAGTAAAGGGGACTTTGTCTTGCACCTTAGGTGCCAGCTTGGCCACCGGGGAGTAGAGTACCAGCAGACTCTTGGAGCCCCCAATTCCAGGCCTAGGCTCTTGGATGGCCATTACTAGACCTGCCTTGTACAAGAAGGGGAACCCACCACCCTGAAGGGTGAGTCCCATGCCTGGAAGCCTTCATCACAAGTTGACTGAAGAGCCTTTAGGCTTTAAGCGAACATCAGCAGTGCCCTGGCAGAACCCCACCATGGGCTGGTGGTGGTGGTGGCCACAGGGAGGGGCTCCTCTCTCTGTGAAAAGGAGAGAGAAGAGTGGGAAAGGGTTTGTATTGTGGTTTGAATGCCAGCTTAACCACAGTAGAATAGAACATCAGGTAAATTGTTAAAGTTTTTGACTGTAATCCCTGGCTCCCAGACAGCATCTTTGGACCCAACTGGGACCTGGGGGAACTTGCCACCCTTAAAGAAGGGACACAAACTTGGCTGGCTTCGCCACTTGCTAATCATAGAGCCCTAGGGCCTTGAGTGATCACAGGCGGTAGCCAGGTAGTGATTATAGGGGGCCTTGGGTGAAACCCAGTGCTGTGCTGTTTTCAAGTCTGAATCAGTGCAGTCCCAGTGGTGGCAGCCTGTGTTCCCCACCCCCAGTTTCAGGGAGCTCAGCAGACAGAGAGAGACTCCATTTGTGGGAAAGCGAGGGAAAAGAACGAGAGTCTCTGCTTGGTAATCCAGAGAATTCTTCTAGATCTCATGCAAGGCTGCCAAGGCAGTATCTCTATGAGTCTACAAGAACCACAGCATTATTGGGCTTGGGGCTCAAGTTCCTTCCAACACCTGAAAAGCCTTCCCAAGAAGGAGGGGCACAAACCAGCCCACACTGCAAAGACGACAATAAATGCCTAACACTTCAATGACCAGACACTGACGAACATCTACCAGTATCAAGACCATCCAGGAAAACATGAGCTCACCAAAGAAACTAAATAAGGCACCAGGGACTGATCCTGGAGAAACAGAGATATGTGTCCTTTCAGACAGAAAATTCAAAATGGCTGTGTTGAGGAAACTTATGAGAAATTCAAGATAACACAGAGAGGGAATTCAGAATTCTATCAGATGAATTTAACAAGGAGATTGAAATTTTTTAAAAGAATCAAGGAGAAATTCTCGAGTTGAAAAATGCAAGTGACACACTGAAGAATGCATCAGAGCCTCTTAATATCAGAATTGATCAGGCAGAAGAAAGAATTCATGAGCTTGAAGACGAGCTATTTGAAAATACACAGTCAGAGGAGACAAAAGACAACAGAATAAGAAAGAATGAAGCACTCTTAAAAGATCTAGAAAATAGCCTCAAAAGGGCAAATCTAAGAGTTATTGACCTTAAAAAGGAGGTAAAGGGATGGGGTAGAAAGTTTATTCAAAGGGCTAAGATCAGAGAAGTTATCAAACCTAGAGAAAGGGCCAGGTGTGGTGGCTCACGCCTATAATCCCAGCACTTTGGAACGCTGAACCAGGGGGATCACTTGAGGTCAGGAGTTTGAGACCAGCCTGGTCAATATGCTGAAACTCCATCTCTACTAAAAATACAAAAATTAGCTAGGCATTGTGGGGGACGCCTGCAATCCCAACTACTCGGGAGGCTGAGGCAGGAGAACCGCTTAAACTTGGGAGGTGGAGGTTGCAGTGAGCCAAGATCGCGTCACTGCACTCCAGCCTGGGTGACTTGAACAAAATTCTGTCTCAGAAAATAAAAATTTAAAAAAAAACCCTACAGAAAGGGATCAATACTCAAGTCTGAGAAGGATATTGACCAGCGAGCAGATTTAACCCAAAGAAGACTACCTCAAGGAATTTAATAATCAAATTCCCAAACTCCCAAAGGTTAAGGATAAAGAAAAAAAATCCTAAAACACATTTTTCTTCCTGGCTTATCCTTATGGAATAGCATATGGAATAAGACATTTGAAAGCATGTGTACTTTCTCTATAGCATTTTTTAAAAGAAAGCATACCCTTCAAAATGTGTAATTGTAAAAGCTAACGTGTACTGGACCTTTACTGTGAGCCACAGCAACAATATAAAGTAGATCACAAATATTCTCATTTTAGAGATGAGAAACTGATTTATTTGCTGTGATTCTTATATGAAGACAAATTCAGCTTTATCAGCTCTTTGATTTACTGGAAACATGGTTCATAGAAGAGAGGCAGGATTGATACTCCATTCTTTCTTTTTAATTTTCAATGTTTAGAATAATAAGCCAGTGTTCTAGCCACATTCAAAGTAATAAGCCAGATTCCCTTTTCGAAGCATTATAATGAACTCATAGATTTTTATATATTTGATGTTTTAATCAGTGACAGTATTATTATTAATGTTCAAATAGCCCTATCTTTGACCAGTGAGAGTTTCTCAAGTTATCTTGAATGTCCTTTCAGCAAAACCCCAAGCTTTTTGTAACTTACTTGCTTAAGGAGTGTCAAGTTGTCTCATACTTACCATCTATATTCCCTGCCTTAGACCTGAAACCTGCTACTTTACCATGGAGCTCTTGTGTTTTTTTAAATTAGGAAATAGTGTTTAGAGACCACAAGCTGGGTATTAAGGGTGTTCATCAAAACTAGGTTGTCACCATTCCTCAGATTTTTCCATGGGTAGAGGTAGAAAATATCAATATTTTTGGACTTATAAGTAAATCATCAGTTTCTACTGTTATTTTTGACAATAGTTTGGACTGATTTTTAAAAACTCATCAGTTTATACTATGTTTTTCAAGTCAAAGATTACATAGAGTTTTCCTTAACACCTTCACTTTTATAGATGCACTTTTTTCTCCTGTGCTGAAAATCTTACTTCCTAAATCACATTAATACAAATATTTATTGTTTCAAAATAATAATAACAATTGTGTTGACAATAAAAAGAACTTCAGGTTTTTTTGGTTCTTTTTGTCCTTATGATATTCTACTAGTGATGAATAGACAAAATATGTATTTTGTTTCTCTTTTTTATATTTCTAGAAATCACATTTTTATGTTTTTAGAAATCACATTTTAAATCTTTATTTCATCTTGTTTTTTAATTATGTGAGATATTTACATGGTTCCAAGTTAAAATTATAAAATAAGGTAACATTAGAGAGGTCTGGATTCCATTTCTGCTGTCTTATTTTCCTTATCCCTCTGTAGCATACAATTTTTATTTTTTTGATTCATCATTTCATTGTTTCTTTTTAAATATAAAAAAGTACTGTATTTATCCCTTTATGAAACAAAAAGTAGCATAGTATAGGCTCTTTAAACTTTGTTGGCTTTGTTGCTTCTTTTTACTAAATATATCCTGGCCATATCTCCACAGTGATACATAGAGGTCTTCCTAATTTCTTTTTCATAGTTATATCACTTTTCATTCTAATAGATGTCATCAGTTATTCAACTTTTAATGAGTATTTGGAGGTTGTTTGTAATCTTTTGTTGTTACAAATAATACTGCAATGGATGCTCCCTCATGAAAATGTCATTTTCTATTTTAGCCAGTATACCTTTGAAATAGACTCCTAGAAGTGGAATTGCTGGCTGAAAACATACATGCACATATCATTTTGCTAGATATTAGCAAATTCCATCCACTGGTGGTGTACCTACCATTTTTATATTCACACCAACAATGTATAAGACTGTTTGCTTCTCCAAAGCCTTACCATCACTGTACATTGTCAAGCTTTTGGATTTTTCCTACATAACAGGTCAGAGAACTATTATACAAATATATTTTAATATGCTTTTCTCAAATAAGTGAGGTTCAACATTTTTCATATGTTTAAAGGCTGTAAGCATTTCTTTTTCTGCTAAGTATTTTTAAATGTTCTGCCCATTTAAAAAATTGAATTGATTTTTTTTCTTCTCAATGTTTAGAGGCACTTTATATATAAGCAATAATAATCATTCTTGTATTGGTATTGTGCTAAAATATGTATAACATAAAATTTACCATTTTAGCCATTTCTATGTGGACAGTTCAGTAGCATACAGTTCATTCACATTGTTGTGTTATTACCACCATCAGCACCATCTATCTCCATAACATTTTCATCATCCCAAACTGAAACTCTGTACCATTGAACGATAACTCTTCCTTTCCCCCTACCCCAGCCCTTGGCAACCACCATTCTACTTTCTGCCTCTGTGATTTTGACTACTCTAGCTACCTCATATAAGTAGAATCATAATATTTGCCCTTTTGTGCCTGGATTATTTCACTTAGCTTAATGTCTTCAAGGTTTATCCACGTTGCAGCATGTGTCAGAATTACTTTCTTTTTAAAGGCTAAATAGTATTTTACTGTAGGCATATATCACGTTGTTTATCCATTCATCTATCTATTGATGGACACTTGAGTTGCTTCCTGTTTTAGCTATTGTGAGTAATGCTGCTATGAACATAGTGTACAGGTGTTAGAGACCCTGCTTTCATTTTTTGGATATATAGTGCTATGAACTGAACATGTTCCCCAAAATTTATATGTTGAAAACTTTATCCCCAAAGTGACAGTGCTGGGAGGTGAGGCCCAGTGGGAGGTGTTTAGATTAGGGCTCATGAATGGATTAATGCTATCATAAAAAAGGAATTAAGAGAGTGGGTTCACCTGTCCTCTTCTGCTTGGCTGCCATGTGAGGTCACAGGGTTTCTCTTCCTTGCTCTTCCACCTTCCGCCATGGGAGAATGCAGGAGAAGGTCCTCACTAGTCCTGGCCTTGATCTTGGACTTCCAGCTTCCAGAACTGTGAGAAATAAATTTCTGTTCCTTATAAATTACACTGTCTCAGGTGTTCTGTTACAGGAATGCAAAGCAAACTAACACATATACCTAGAAGTGGAACAGCTGGATCATATGGCAACTCTATATTTACAGATGACCCTTGAACAACTTGGGAGTTATGGGTGCTGACCCCTACACAGTCAAAAATTTGCATTTAACTTTTGAGTCTCCCAAAACAACACTACTAATAGTCTACTATTGACCAGAAGCTTCACCAATAACGTAAACAGTTAACACATTTTTTTGCATGTTATATATATATTATATTATAGTCTTACAAAAAAGAAGCTAAGAAAGAAAATGTCATTGAGAAAATCGTAAGGAAGAGAAAATATATTTACTATTCATTAAGTGGAAGTGGATCATCATAAACATCTTCATCCTTGTCATCTTCATGTTGAGTAGGCTGAGGAAGAGGAGGAAAAGGAGGGGTTGGCTTTGCTGTCTCCAGGATGGCAGAGGCAGAAGACTTGGAGGAGGTGGAAGAAGTGGCAGGAGAAGCAGCACATAGTGCACATTTTATTGGAAAAAATAAAAATTCAAAAAAATTCAAGCAAAATGAACTTGTGCAGTTCAAATCCATGGTATTCAAGGATCAACTGCGATTTGTTTCCTACGGCATCTGTACCATTTTCCAGTCATACCAGCAATGCACAATGGTTCCAATTTCTTCACATCCTTGCCAACACTTGTTATTTTCTGTTTTTATTTTTTTATTTTTATAGTAGCCATCTTTATGAGGTGAAGTGGTTTTGCACTGTGGTTTTGATTTGCATTTCCCTAAGTGATATTGAATATCTTTTTATGTGCTTATTTATTGGCTTTTTGCATATCTTCTTTGGATAAATATGTATTAAAGTTCTTTTTCTATTTATTAATCAGGTTGTTTTGTTATTATTTGAGTTCTAAGAGTTATTTATAAATTCTAGATATTAATTCTTTATCAATTATATGATTTGCAGATATTTTCCTGCATTCTTTAGTTGCCTTTTTACATTGTTTACTATGTCCTTTGGTGCACAGAATTTTGACATTTTGATGTAGTCCAACAATTTATCTATTTTTTCATTGCCTGTGATTTTACATCATATCTAAGAAATCTTTGCTAAATCCAATGTCATGAAGCTTTCCACCATGTTTTTTCTTCTAGTAATTTTATTGTTTTAGCCCTCATGTTTAGGTTTTTGATACTTTATTTTTTTGAGACAGAGTCTGGCTCTATCACCCAGGTTGGAGTGTAGTGGCACGATCTCAGCTCACAGCAACTTCTGCCTCCTGGGTTCAAGTGATTCTCCTGCCTCAGCTTCCCAAGTAGCTGGCATTACAGGCATGTGCTACCACGCCTGGCTAACTTGTGTATTTTTAGTGGAGTTGGGGTTTCACCAAGTTGGCCAGGCTGGTCTCCAACTCCTGACCTCAGGTAATCCACCCACCTTGGCCTCCCAAAGTACTAGGGTTAGTGTGAGCCACCACACTCACCCCAATCTTTGATACATTTTGAGTTGATTTTTGTATGTGGTATAAAAGCAGGGGTCAACTTCATTCTTTTGCAAGTAGATATCCAGTTTTCCCAGCACCATTTGTGGAAGACTGTTTCTTCCTCATTGAATGATCTTGGTCCCCTTGTAAAAAGCTTCTGCCCATCTGTGTGAGAGCTTGTTTCTTGGCATTCTAGTCTATCCCGTAGGTCAATGTGGCTGTCTTCATGCCAGAATAATCTTTCGTTTGTGACAGAAGTAGCAATTATTTTCCCCAGCTTGTCATTTATCTTTTCACTTTTTTTTAATAATACTTACTTTTGCCATGCAAAAGTTGTTTTATTTTTATGTAGCTGAATTGATCAATTGTTTTATTGTTTTTGTGTTTTGTGTCATAGGAAAATTTTTCTGGTACTTAGCTTATTAAGAAACATGTCAATGTTTCCTTCTTGAACATGAATAACACCATGTCAATTTATCTAATAATTGTTATCTTCAATTCTACTACAAAGTGTCCACATAAAATGAGAAACTGACTCATTTTAGTAAATCCATAATAAGAAACCAAATTGAAAAATACTGCAAAAAGACTGGTGGCCAAGCTCGAACATAATCTTTTGTTTATAATAATGATGACAATGATGATAATGACAGCTATTGTCTAGCGACTTCATAATCAGTACAAGGCACTGTAGGAGATCTTTGCATACACTAAGTATAGAAAAAGAAGAAAAGCACAGCTTTTAAGAGCTTTAACTTTGGAGTTACATAAACCTGAGTTCAAATATGTGTTTTATTAGATTTGATTCCAAACTCTCTCACTTACTGGTTGTGTGACTTTGGGCAAGCTTCTTTTGTTCATTAAATCTCATTTTTAAAATCTGTAAAATGGAAAGAATAATAGGATTACTTCATGGAGTTGTAAGATTAAATAAGATAATGCACATAAAGCCCTCAGTAATTAGCATTATGTATTTAATACACATTAGCCACTGTTAATCACCAGTTTAGAAATGAAATTACTAAAGTGATGAGAAATTAAATAAGGTCATTTAACTAGTAAGTGTCAGAATTGGAATTCAAACCCAAGCTCTAATCTGTTTTCACTCCAAAGTTCTTACCCCTCTTCTACATCAGTAGAAAGTATTTTTTACATGAATACTGGTTTTTAGAAAAGCCTTAGAATAGAGCATACTTGAATGTTAAGGAAACTGCTTTTTTTTTAAAATTAGAAACAACGGTTTTTATTTATTTGTTTATTTAATTTTTCTGAGAGAGCGTCTTGCTCTCTCACCCAGGCTGGAGTGCAGTGGCAAAATCTTGGCTCACTGCAATCTCCTCCTGCTGGGTTCAAGTGATTCTCCTGCCTCAGCCTCCTGAGTAGCTGGGATTATAGGCATGTGCCACCATGCCCAGCTAATTTTTGTATTTTTAGTAGAGATGGGGTTTCACCATGTTGGTCAGGCTGATCTCGAACTCCTGATCTCAGGCAATCCGCCTGCCTCAGCCTTCCAAAGTGCTGGGATTACAGGTGTGAGCCACTACGCCTGGCCAGAAACAACGGTATTTACAAAAGAAACTTAGTGTACAAAAATATAGGGCATTACCTATGATCATTGTATCTTTGTCCACAATCAAATGGGATGTATTCAAAATTTTAGAGCTGAGAAGTTAGAGAAGAAAAGGACTGGGAACGTGTGGCTAGATTGGGTAATTAAAGCCTTATGGTTGATTTGTTTTTATACTTTAAGTTTTAAGGTATATGTGCACAACGTGCAGGTTTGTTACATATGTACACATGTGCCATGTTGGTGTGGTTGGTTATTAAAGCAGAAACCACAGTATGTGTGGTTAAGGAGCAAGTGTATACCAGCAGCATCGGGACTGGTGGAGGCTGGATCAGGGTAGCCAAGATTCGACAAGCTTTCTGGGGGCAGAACAGGAACCAGGAGAAGCTCTAGAAGAGAGAGAGAGGACTGATAGCAGGGAGCATTTATTCCTCATGACTCATGTTTCCATTAAGAGAAAAAAATGTCGAATCTACTCCCCAGGAATGGAAAATTATGAGAGGAATGCTTTCAGCTTATCTCTGATTTTCCTCTTTTCCTAGTAGATGACTGATGTATCTTCTGCAAAGTTGGAAGAACACTTAATCCCTGACTCTCCATAAGCCAGCCTGCAAACCAAGTGCAGAGAGAATGCATTCTGGGTTGCTGTTATAGGAGAAAATTCAACTCAGCAAGGCTTTTGACCAAACATCTAAAGATATGTTCTCCAATTAGCTCTATCAATAATGAAGTTAACATTTTAAGGTTAATTCTCCCAAACATGAGAGGGGGAGAAGAGAGTGTACCAGGGGTCAACAGGCACAAGCTGAAGCAGGTGAATATTCAGGTGGCATCAGTATGCTCAAGTAACAGTAACACAGGCAGAATCCTATCCCAAGGTGGAGTGTTTCCACAGACACTCTAAACTGTGAATCTAACTGCACTAGTTACTTTTCTGTGACTAGATTTAGCCTAGAACCTAAGTGCAAGCTCACCCCCTTACAGGTGGAATTTGAGACCTTAGGTGTGAGAACTAGAAGGATGATATGCCTCAAACCAAAAGAGTAGATAAAGGGAAATGACATGTTTATTGCACGTTTGAGAAACGAGGTAGTAAATGAAGGGCTAGAAATACAACAATTTAAAAGAGGGGGATTTTCTAGAGCTTGGGTGATAGTACTGTTGCAGAGCTCATGAAAAGGGTGACACCGAAGATGCAAGAGAATATAAGGTAATTCACGCAGTGGTCCTGGAAAGCCAGGAGGGGACAAGATCCATGCAGAGAGGAAGGCACAGCCTTGGGAAGAAAGAGCACTCCTGAGACAGGATGAGAAAAATAAGAGAATGATCAAAGGAAAAAGAAAATTGTAAAGTGAGGAGGAAGGAAATCAAAGGAGTTCTTATTTAGATAGAGGGTAAGGATAACAGCTGAAGGTAACAGCATAGAGTTAGTGTAATTGAGAATGAAATGATGTGAACAGACATAAAGCTACTGGGAAAAAAGGGATTGGCATTAATGATCTAAGTAATGCAGATCAGAGTAAATCCATGGTGAGTCCACTGAGCTCAGCTTTGCCATGATTGTCCAGCAATGTTCTGTTGTGCAGGATTAGGAGGCACTGCAAAAGATTGGGTGGCAATTGAATTAATACATTCAATATGTCAAATGCATTTTAATTTCTTTCTTTTTTTCTTCTTTCCTCCCTCCCTCTCTCCTTCCCTTCCTCCTGCTTTCCTTCCTTTCTTCCTTATTTGATTTTACCTGTAACTGACTTGAAAATTGAACTTTTATTTCTTAATGAGTATGGATTTTTACCACAGGTTCATCATATTAAACAGTTATTCTCTCAATATGGCAGTAGAGTTGTAAACACAGAAGTTATAAAAGTTAACATACCTGGGAAGTCGTTTGCTTACTTTGTTGGCTTATTTTAAAACCAAATTCAACATCTCAGGTTACAAGTGCAGTATTAATATTTATTGAACACCTAATAAGTGCTAGACATTTTCTAGGGCACCAAACAAACATGTAACTTGACTTAAGGAAGTATTCCAATTGGTATAATTCTGGACCATTTATTCAACAAGTGTACATCTACTAACTGAATCTCTGCAATGTAATGTGCAAGGCATGGTCCCCTCCTTCCTTCATCTCACACCCAGTTGTGCCACTGATACCTGAAGCAGATGAAACAGTTCAGCAGCACTGAAAGAGTGAATATAATGAAATACCAAATATGTTTCACAAATTTTCAGAGGAGTGAACCAGATGAACTATCTTTGAGATGATGGGTAGGATATGGATGAAAACAGAAAGGAAAGGCTGGGATATTTCAAACCATAGCTATTGTGTGCTGGAACAACCAAGGAACTGAGCATGTAGGTCTAACTATCACAGAGAAGGAACAAAAGAGAATCTTTGAATCCGAGCTGTATGGAGACTCAGAGGCTGGGTGGGAGTGGGGCAGCAGGGAAACATGTCTCTGAGGACCTACACCACTGGTTCATGTGCTACTCCCTGGGTTGGTTTAGACATGAAATCATAGCTATGGCAGGCTTCTTTATAAAGTGTCCTATGAATATTATTATTTATAATCATTTCATCATTATAATGCTTTTCAGAACATGAAGTCTTTAAGAATCAGTGTTCTCTGTAAACACTAAAGTAAGTCCCTCTCTCCAAAGCAATCCTCAGCTGACTAACCCATTAGTCCAAGTTAAATTGGAAACTACTGACTTTGGAGTAAGCCATAAGGCCTTTAAGAGACCTGCAATTATTTCTTTTTTAGTCTGTGAATATGCTAATTAAATGTGAAGAAGTGGCAATTTAATTTTTAAAATTTTTCTCTTAAAGCCAAACAGTAAGTTGAGGTGTTTCTATTGTTTATGGGCATAAATGCTACCAATGGGTTGATGCCATTTTTTCACGCCTCTTGAAAGTAAAAAGAAATAGTCTGGTAATTTTCTGTTTTGACAAGTGCTTGAACAAAACCTATCGTATTATATCTTATAACCCTCAAAGCTATGGCAGGTCATGTGTAAGACCAGACTGACCCTGAATAAGAAAGCCCCGGGACAGTTGGGTGGGTTGTAAGGGATCTCAGGAGATGACTTAGTCCAGGCCTACTCACCTTTCCCAAATCCCCTGCTCTTCATGCAAAGTGGCAGAATAGCAGCCTGGTCCTGGTTGCCACGCTCCTGACCTATACCTCCCACCATACCTGCCACTTTGACAGATTCACTCATTCATATAACAAGAATATACCTATGGAGAAGAAATTCGGATCCACAGTGAGAAAACGAACATAGTTTCAGCAGTCATGGAGATTGCAGTTGAGCATCAAAGGCAGATGTGTAAGAGCTATTAGATTAATTATTTAATTATAAATATGGTAAGTTCTCCGCTTCTCCTCTTACACAGCCCACATAAAGCACAGGGAAGAAGGCAAGCATATGCTGTATAAAATATGCTGTGATTCATTTAAGTTACATTTATCTTCTGTGTCCAACAGCAAAATCCAATCAGCTCAAGAATGACTAAGTTCCATTGGAAATCAACGTAGAATTGCATATGGCTTTGATATACAATTTATGTTTTTTCCTCACCATTTTCTTTTGTCCTTTGCCCTTTCCATAATCATGCCAATAGTCACTACTTCAGGTATAGAAAGTAAAGTAGCCTTTGCCCCTTCTGGCTTTTGTTTCTAAAAATAAAATGTAAGCCCATAGAAGAACTTACACTGTTTATAGAGGATATATAAGGGAGACAATATTTGCAGAAACAAATGGAATTTGAAAAAAGTAGGAGGGAGAGAGAGGTTTCCCCAGAAAGGGAGACCTTGGAGCAGGGAGGAGTCAAATGCAGCCTCCAGGGAGGCAGCAGGAGCCTAGTGCAGAATGGCTTCAAGTCATGGTTTGACTGGGGAGGAAGGAGGACAGGGAGGCGTCAGAGGGCAGTCAGACTGGAAGGGATAAAGCACGTAAGCACATTCTGTTTAGGATACAATCAGCAAACCACTCTCCACCCATGCCCTGCTAGATACCTCCCTACCACTTGGCAACATCTCAGAAAGATCCCATAGCATTTCTAGTCATTTTCAACCACAGCTACAGTCTTATCTTTAGGTATACATAAGTCTCACTTCAATTTTTTTATTTACACTAAAGCTTCTCTCCTCTTAACTGCAACCTGACTTCTGGCTTTGTTTGGGTACCAGGAGTAGGAAGTACAGGCTGTTTCTACTGCTGTCTTTTTCTAAACTCCAGCTCCCAATACTACATCCCCTCCTCTCTTCCAGTGGGGAAGAGGAGGGCTGAAAGCAAGAGAAAAGGCTTCTTTACTCAGCTTTTGCTGTTTGTGGTTCTGTCTCAACGGCCATTAAAATGTAGTCTCTGTTGGGTTGTATTTGCAGATTACTTAAATGCCTCCCCACCAAGGAATTTTAATCTGCACCATTCTCTATGAGACACTTTCCAAATGACCTCTTACCAGCCTCCTCAGCTTCTGTCCTCTCGTGATGACCTATGGTCTCTTTCCACTTGCTGGGGGCCATTCACTTTAACAGGCAGCCTCTGGGGGTGGCTCAAACCTGGCTCCTCCCAGTATCCACTTAGTGGTGTGCAAAATCCCAGAACAATGGCACATTTTGGGCTGGAGCAGGCTTCCAAGAAAGGCAGAGGATAAATTTTCCTCCAAAAAATGGATGATGGGAATCCTAGAGTCAGAAATTAAGTTTGGTTATAGAAAACAAATGGGTATGTCTTGCACAGTTATGTTCATGGTTTGAGATTCCTACCTGCTATGCAAAAATAGTAAGTCATCTGCATGAATGTTGTCCCCTGGAATTGTATAACACATGGCCCTAATCATCTATTAATGTAGGCTGATAAGGTTTTGTCCATTGAAATACATTTCCCTAGACTTCTTTGAAATAGTTGCAGAAAAGAAGAAGTCAATTGCCATTATCCTACAAGAGGATGAAGGCATGATTTCTAACCAGCTTGTAACCTTATAAATTGTGATATTCAATAAAGAGTATCTAGGCCGGGCATGGTGGCTCATGTCTGTAATCCCAGCACTTTGAGAGGCTGAGGCGGGTGGATCACTTGGTATCAGGTGTTGGAGACCAGCCTGACCAACATGGTGAAACCCCGTCTCTACTAAAAATACAAAAATTAGCTGGGAGTGGTGGTAGGCACCTTTTATCCCAGCTACTTGGGAGGCTGAGGTGGGAGGATCGCCTGAACCCAGGAGGTGGAGGTTGCAGTGAGCCAAGATTGCATCACTGTACTCCAGCCTGGGTGACAGAGTGAGACTCTATCTCAAAAATAAATAAATAAATAAATAAAAAGAGAAAAACGAAAAATATCTTCTGGTTTTTATTCAAGGGTTAAAAAACAGAATTTTCTTTAGTAGAGCAAAATAGAGACAGATTTATTTTCCTCCCACCTCTTGCAGTGTCCCCTTCCTTCTTTCATCAATTGATCAGTTGCTCAAAACCCTTGAGTCACTGCTAATCACTCATTGTTACAAAGCAGGCTTCTGTTTGCCATCTGCTTTCCAGTTTTACCTTGTTCTTGCTGTGGCAGCAGGAAACCATCATGTTTTGACAATTTTCTATTCTATTGATATTCTCCGTTAATTTTTGAGATAGGAAAGAAAGTCCTTTATTCTGTTCTGAGAAAAAAACCTGTTACCTGGGCATTTACCCAATCTTAACAACTGTTCTAAAAGAACAAAACTTCATGCTTAAAAGTAGTGATTCTGCTGTGTCACTGTATTCTGCTTTATCTCTGAAGAGGTGTTAAACGCTGCTGGGTCCACTTTGACCTACTTAATTGACAGGGAAAAAGAGAACAAAGAAGATACACCTACATAACAGGTCTGCAAATTAAAGAGAAGGCAGCATGGTTGGGGGTCTCTCAAGAATCACACATTTGTGTATTCTGTCTCTCACTCTGGCTTTCCGATTTGTCAAATCTTTTTGATTTTTCAATTACTCATCTATGTATCTTTACAAAAGTAACAAAACCTAGACTTAGCAAACTCTGTTAACATTCTCCAAAGAGAAACAAAAAGCAAGGGAGGTGGAACAGAAATAGAGAAATGGCTGTTCAGAACTCACACAGAATATGTTTTTGGGAAGATGAAACAGTTTCATAACAATTTTGGGCCAACAGTTTATGCTCCTCTTCCAAGGCTCATCCTCCAATTGGTTACAAGTTCTTTTACAATTGTCCTTAAAGTTCCCTAAACACTCATAAAGGCCTTTTCAGTGAGCTGGCAGATAAAAACTCTCATTCTGTAAATGTGTTCAAAACCACATTTTATAAACTAATTATGTATTTAAACCCACTAATTTTTCCTGATAAATTAGATGTTAGGCGTGTAGATTTTATGCCATCATCATTTCCATTGATTGCTGACAGAAATATTAGGGATTCAATAGTGTAGAATACAATTAAATAAAACAATTTCAAATGGATGGAGGAGGGCATTCTGTCCTAATGTGAATCATTTTATTTTAGCTAAACCTATTACACACATATATTTATTAGTCATTCACATATACCCCAGACACTTTATGTGCTATACAAAACATAGTGATGGGCTGAGAAATATCCCATGTCATTGTACTCAATAGTAATTAACATCAAAAATCCTGGAAACGGTACAGAGTGGGCAGCAAACCCAGTTTGATTTAATCATTGGCAGCATCTTCTACTGGGCAACACATTTGAGTGGGAGTCATGTGTTCTAAATTCTACTCAAGGCAATCCTTTCCTTGAAGAAAATCACATTCTTGACTCCTTGATTTCTCCAGCATTTGAAATTGGCAGAAATGCTTGGGGAAATTGGCAGAAACGCTTGGGGAGAGTGAACATTGGTAGAGAGTCTCAAGATCTTGTTTCACCAAATCTTTCAGTTTCATATCAATTTATAATTCATATATTAACTAAGCAGTTCTTAAGCCCATTTGGGGAATCTCTAGCCTTAAAACCTTTAAAATATCTGAGGATTCTAGTTATTTCCACAAGGTAATAGAAGTAGAGCAGAGTATAACACTCTTCTATTATACATTATGTTTATATAATTTTATTTGGTTTTATTTTACATAGTCTATATCACTGTCGGCTTTTTAGGTGAATGGCTATACTTGCACATATTAATTTCTAACAGTTAAACTGTAAGCCAGGGTTCTGGCCTAAAATTGAGGAGAAAGACAAAACAGGAACTTCTTAGCTGAGCACAATGTAAAACAGAAAATGGAGTGTTCTCAATCTGACTGTATGCTAGAATTACCCAAGAGAATGTTAAAAACTTCAAATTCTTGGCCCCTTCTCTAAACCAATGAAATCAAACTTGCTTAGAAGCTTGCATAGCAGTATTTTACCAAGTTACACTTCTAATGTAACCAGAATAGAGAAACCATCAGTAAGTCAGAAGAGGATATGTCTATGGCTGTGGGAGACGGGGGAGCAGGACAAACACTGTTCTAAGAGAATAACAGAATTGCCTAAGGGGAAGATCTATGTACAGGAAAAAGGCATAGTGAACCAATGAGAATTTGATAGAACTAAGCAGAAGAGGTAGGTGTCTAAGATCACCAACCAAAGAAGGACTTCATCTGGGAAGGATCTGAATCTGAGACTCCAGAGGGTCTCTTACCTGAGACGTTTCCTACTTGGCAGCTTTGTAGTTGTCAATGTGGAGAATATTCGACAAGTCCTACATTAAAAGCACTTTTGAGCACGCCAGTAAATTGCTATTCATGCCTCATTCCTGAGGAGAGATGCGAGAGAAAAAGCTGTATCAAATGAGCTAATATTTATCGAGCACGTGCTCTGTGTGAGTACCACGCAAGATATAAAAAAGACAAGACATGGTCCCTGCCTCCAATGAGCATCTTTCCAGTGAGTTGGAAAGATAATGATAAAGTGAATAATACTTATATTACATGTCATCCCAAATTTTCTCTTTCAAATCATCCTTCTTTACACTTTCTTCTTTGACATAAGGAATATTTCAAAACAGTCTATAACTAGTTTTCATTTGGTGGATCAAAGTATCCATGCTGTGGTTTTGGAAAAGAAGAGATCGCTATGAACAGGCCTGGCCTAGGAGGGCTCCACAGTGGGCTTAGATGTGAGCTGGGTTTGATGGCCAGACTGGCTATGGATAAGTGACAGAAGGGTGTTCTTGGTCCTGGAGATAAATGCCTTTACTTGGTGTCACTGTGTCAGGTAGGGAAGTCAGAGACAGCTCTGGTTTGCTGACACCTCACTGCCTTTGTGATGTCCACCATCTCCAAAATAGGTGATAACTCACATGAGTCAGCTTCCACAAAGGTCTCCAGAAGCCAGGCTCTGTTCATATTGCCACACAGTTCACAGCACGCCCTGGTCCAACTACACACAGTCCCTCTCATGACAAGCTGGCAGCCTTTACCAGGCTAATGCAATGACATTCTATCTAAAGAAGGAGCACTTGGCCAGGTGCGGTGGCTCACGCCTGTAATCCCAGCACTTTGGGAGGCCGAGGCAGGCAGATCACTTGAGGTCAGGAATTTGAGACCAGCCTGGCCAACATGGGGAAACCCCATCTCTACTAAAAATACAAGAACAACAACAAAATGGCTAGGGGTGGTGGTGCATGCTTGTAGTCCCAGCTACTTGGGAGGCTGAGGTGGGAGAATTGCTTGAACCTAGGGAGTGGAGGTTGCAGTGAGCTGAGATTGCACCATTGCACTCCAGCCTGGGTGACAGAGCAAGACTCCATCTCAATAAAATAAAATAAAATAAAATAAAATAAAATAAAATAAAATAAAATAAAGAAGAAGCACGAAGTCCGAAGACATAGTTGGTTTGGATACTACATTACAATATATGACAAACAACATTTCATATTTCCAGATTTTATACACCACCCTGTGGGCACCTAAGTTCATTAAAAGCTAATGTTTTGGGAGAGGTGAGCTGCCATCAACCACCCTTATCAAAAATGGGATAAATGAAAGGAATCAGAGAATTGGTAGTGAAAGAGAGAGGAGGCGGCCACAGCAGGAGGTGGAGTACCAAGAGGAAGGGGAGGCCACATGCAGAAGACAGTGGGAGACAGCAAACATGTTCTGCCTGCTTCACAGTCTTCTGGGGACTGTCTTTGCAGTAATCCTGGAGTTTCCCTAGAGCTGCGGCTTCCTAAGCCTGGCTGTACATTGGTGCAGCCTGAGGAAGTACTCAGTGAATCAGAATCACTGAGATGGGACTTAGGAAGCAGAACTCTTCAAAATGCCACAGCTGGTGCTGATGTGCGGGCTACATGACTCTAGAATAATCCTTGCCAGAAAGGCCTGGAATGAAGCATTGTAGGCCCTCCCACTGGGAGTTTGATCTTAGGAACCACAGAGGCTACAAGAGTAAGAATCCCAAGGTTCTGGTCAGTGGTTATCAGTCTCCAAAACGCGTAAGAATAGCCTGTTCGAATGAGAATACATGGACACAGGGAGGGGAACATCACACACCAGGGCCTGTTGGGGGGTGGGGGGCGAGGCGAGGACAAATATCTAATGCATGCAGGGCTTAAAACCTAGATGATGGGTTGATGGATGCAGCAAAGCACCATGGCACATGTATACCTATGTAACAAACCTGCACGTTCTGCACATGTATCCCAGAACTTAAAGTAATAATAATAATAAAGAATAGCCTGTTTGATGCAGATTCCTGGGTGCCAGACCAGAGGTTTATGATTCAGCATGTCTTGGGTTCAGGCCAGGAACCCGCATCTTCAACAAGCTCTCCAGGTGAAACTGCTGCAGATTGTCGAAGGAACACAAATGCTGTGCTGAAGTGCTCCCAGAGGGTGAATCACAAACCATCTTCCTGAGTGAACTGACAGTGACTGAGTCAGATGAATCAGGGCCCTGAGTCCTCCTTCAGAGAGGATTGGGTCCAGCACACCCAGCCCCCTCTTTCCTGCCATGCTGGAGGGATAGAATGATCATTTGTGCACACTACACAGGGCACAGCCTCCTCGCTAGGAAAAGTGGTTCTCTTTTCCCCTTCTTTTTGGTAAAGAGGGAAATATGTTAGCCTCCGGGACGGATCAGACAGCTTGGGAAGAAGTGTTGTCAGCTGAGCAGAGAAAGTGCAGCATTTCACAAACCTGTGACAGTTTCTCTCAGGTTTTACTTGGTGATGCTTCTCTGCAGGTGAGTTTAAGTTTCTTCCTCAAAAGATTTTGCAAAATATTGAGATTAACATTTCTTTGAAGGTAATTATTTTGTTTTTCCTGAATAGTTCTGTTAACACCAATAATAAAGGGACTTAGAATGTATTCATAAAGAAATAAACATAGCCACTCAATTATTTTTAGGTAGCTTGAAATCTTCATAACAACTAACGGATGTCTTTTCTTATTTATGTATTCAATATACGTAATAGCTATGATCATCCGCAAAACTTATAACAAAGAGAAAATGAAGGCCCAGTAGATGGCAGTGTTTGCTACTTTTTACACATTAATTCAGCGACGAATGATTCCCCTTACCCTGAAACCTATTTGTTTTCAGATTAGTATAAATCTGATTTCAGTTCTTAAAAAACATCTTGCAAGGAGCCCAATCATTTTGTCCTTTTCTGAGCCCACATTGAGTGATTCTGTCACAATTTATTAAATAAGAAAAGTATTTTAAGGGTTATTAATCTTGTCTGAGAGTAGAAAGCATTTAACTTGATCCTTTTCTTTCAGTGTTCCTGGAACTGCTGTTTGTCTCCTCCCCTACTAACCTCCATACACATTGCAGATGCTATTTCATCAAAAAAGATGGAAGTTAAAAATCCATTTCAGGCCAGAACTGCATTTGTGTTTAAATGAAATTATGTTTGTATTGGGATTACACCTAGCTGTTCTCTGATATTATTTTTTAAACATTAGAATACATTTATGAATAAATACTTTATTGTGTCTTTTGACATGAGAACTAATATATAATAGATGTTGGTAGGTCACTGAAATTAGAAGGGATACAGGTATGGACTTTGGAGTCCCAGTCTCTGCTCTAATCATGTAACCCTGGGTATGGTAATTAACTTTTCTGAGCATCAATTTTATCATGTGTATACCTGTGATAATAATGCCTACTCCATAGGGTACTACAAAAATAAAATTAGATAATGTATAGCATCCAGTACAACGCACAATATACAGTAAGTGGTACTCAATAAATGGTATCTGGTTTGGGTTTTGTTTGTTTGTTTTGTATTGAGACAGGCTCTCACTCTGTCACCTCGGCTGGAGTGCAGTGTGCAATCACATCTTGACTTCCCGGCTCAGGGCATTCTCCCACTTCAGCATCCCAGGTAGCTGGGACTACAGGTGCATGCCACCACACTCAGCTAATTTTTTGTAGAGGTGGGGTTTTGCCATGTTGCCCAGGCTGCTCAAGCAATCTGCCCACCTCAGCCTCCCAAAGTGCTGGGATTACAAGTGTGCACCGCCATGCACTGTACCACCCTGCCAGGTATTTATTTTTTATGTTGTTATATCAAATGTAATCCCATTTTTGCCTGCCCTAGACAAAACATTCTTCAAGAACTTCAGAAAAAATAATTCCATAATCTTCATTAGCAATATATTTAGTCCCAACTCTCCTCCAACCAAAGTGTTGTTAGTTTACTGTGTTTTCTCATCATTAGCATCAAGCCTATATTTTTAAGCTTCTTGGGTTTTAGAGGCACATGAAGACAATTCAACAAGCATCATTTACTGTTGAAGGTTAAGGCAGCTGCACCCTATAATCTCCTACTCAGTTGCCAATACTAAATCTAATACAGAAAGGTGAACACACGGCTGAAATGTTTAGCACAGTATTTTTCCCAACTTTGTTTAAGATTATGCAAATTATATATTGTCTACAAATGCTGGTATTTCTAGTTAGTGATAGTTTCCTAACATCAGTGCACTAAATACATCAAAGTGCTACAGTATTCTACAATGCATTAAAGTTTGATTATCTGACAACTTTCATTTTAATTAAAATTCAGCAACCAAGCAGGAAAAGATTAACAAAATGAACTGAAATATCAAGAAGAAAGAAAAATATCAAGTGGTAAAAAGAAAAGAGAGGAAAAAAATCACCCTAATAGCAACTTGAATTTTTTATATTTATCCATGTGTATTTGCTTCACTTGGTTGTCAATTTTAATTGGTCTGCAACATGCTGTGGTTCTAATGTATTCAGAATTTCAATTGTTATTTCTGACATCTATTATAGTATCCCCCAATTCAGTCTATTCCTAGTGAATAATAAGGGTTTCTCTCATTATAGAAATAAACAGCTTATTAAATCTATTGTTAGCTTTTATACCTGATGACACAACTCTTTAGAGGTGCAGAAAATGGGAAACTGTCTCTTTCACAAACCATATTTACTTTACTAAGAGCAAGGATGATTCACCAAGGTTGGCCCAGTGCTAATTGAAATTTTGTAAAAGTTAAAACCAAGGCAGGTATATACCAAAATGTCATAAGTTCACCACCAAAACTCATGTCTTTCCAATGTAATTATGTTTTGGTTGTCAAGGCTATTTTTCAAAAGAAAAGAATCCTACTCTGCCTGGGTGTATATGTGTGTGAAAGTACACATATTTGTATAAACCTTGATAGTTTTAAATTTTGAGAGGCTACATGCTATACTGAAAAGAGCATAGGCCTTGGAGAAAGACAGATTTGGATTCCTAGACAGGTTGTAGCATTTATTAGTTTTCTTACCTTTGGAACTTATTTAACCTTTTTGAAGCAGAGTTTGTCATCTATAAAAAATGAGAATAATAATCCATGCCCCACAGGAAGTGATTGGTGTATTTTATCACAATGCCTGAAATGTAGGAGATGTTCGATACCTGATTAAAAATTAATGTAGGTGAGTCTTTAAGCGACTTCATGTATGAAAATCTAGACTTGCAACAACAAAAAAGTAGTTGTGAATAATTATTTTTAAAAGATTATTTTAAGAGAAATAACAACAGAATTACTTTAATAAGCATCTATTAGCACATTTAAAATTTAACAAAAACAACATGGTGCAGAATATTAAGTATGGTGAAATATACTGGTAGAATTAGTAGAACACCAAAAGACAAGACATTGTATTATTTCTAAGTTACTCATTTTCTCACGCCTACTAATAAAAATGACCCCCACTACCACCACATACACACACTTGAATAACACCCAATAAGTATTTTATATATTTATTTATTTATTTACTTAAAACATTTTTTTTGAGATAGAGTCTTGCTCTGTCTCCCAGGCGGTGCAGTGGTGTGATCTCAGTTCACTCAAACATCCGCCCCTTGGGTTCAAGCAATTCTTCTGCCTCAGCCTCCCTAGTAGCTGGGATTACAGGTGTGCACTACTATGCCTGGCTAATGTTTGTATTTCTAGTAGAGATGGGGTTCTGCCATGTTGGTCAGGCTAATCTCGAAATCCTGACCTCAAGTGATCTGCCTGCCTTGGCCTCTCAAATTCTGTGGACTTTAAATAAGTAAACCATATTATCTAGATATTTAGGTAATTTCATTTTTAAATTTAGCTAGTATCAATATGTGTGTAATAAAGAGCTGGGACTCACTTTCTCCTGTAAACGTTCTCTGTATATCCCTCAGACCTTTGACTTAATATGAGAAGTTGGTAAAGTATTTACAAATCTTAGATGGCTTCATTAAAGGGATAATAAAACTGAATGACCACATGTTGACACTGAATGCACTAATGAATCCAGGATTGTATATTCTATAATTATTCAAAATGTTATTAGACTATATTATCATAAGGTCTTCACTTTAAGCTCTTCTTCCAAGAGAAATAATTTAATTGATGTTTTGTCAGTTTTTCTGAAAAATGAACGACTGAACTAAAGACATGAAGTTAGCTGTAATAGAACAATATGTGTGTTTAAGAAAGACTGTGTGGGTGAAAAAGGACTGGTGGTCTCTTGAGTTGATTATAATTCTGAGAAATAAGATATACTAAGTTCAACCACCAGCTTCCTTGATGAACCATTTTGAAAAGTTATTTAGCTAAAATGCTACTGAAAGACCAAAATGCATCTGCAAACTTACAGTCTATATAGAAAGGATGTTAAGGATGTTGATATGGTCTCTAAGCTAGTGCATATATCATATATGTGCATTGTCATTTGATTTTGGCACAATCAAGGGTTGTAGGGCATTCCTAGCAACTAACATGTGAGTATTTCCTTCAGCCCAAATCTAGCATGGCTAATGTTACTGACTGTCTCCAGCCACATTTAAGGAAAATAGCCACCAAGAAATGCACAGCCATTCTCTTACCCTTCTTTTATTTTCTATGATTCTTCAACTCCCTTATTATAAAATCCAGCCTGTGTGCTCAACATAACACACAAATGTCAAATCTTCAAAGCTCAACATAACACACAAATGTCTTGGAACTCTTATATGCCATTTGCATAAACAGAAGACATGAATAGCAGACTCTCAATTGTAAGTCACATGCGTCCTGATATCAGTGTCTGGCTTATGGGGCTTTCTTGTCAACTAACAAGGTTTAAATAAACATGTCACACATTTTCTTAGTGAAATGAAAGGTTAAGCTTAAACTTTTAAGGCTGTTCCATTGACTGCATTTTGCACGATATAATTAAGTTTATTAAAGAAGTGCCTATGTGCCTGAGCTACTGAATAGACATAGCAGCAGTTGGGAGAATGATATGACTGGAAAGTAGTATTGAAAACTGGCATTACAAGTTTCACTACATGAAACAGAAAATTAACAATATGTAATGGTTTTTGTGGGTTGAGCAGCAGCCAAGATGGCAAGGATGTCAGGCGTTGTCATGGATTCAATAACTAGTTCATGAGTTCTGCTGACTTGATATCTATAATATTATTTATTTATTTTAATTAAACAACTATTTACTAAGCACTTGCTGTAGGCCAGGGTCAGAGTTAAGTGCTTTCTCACAAAGGTAACAAAATAGATATACTTCTTGACATGTTCAAGACCTATCAAGACCCATATCGCTATGAAGTTCCCACAGCATTAGTTGAGAAAAGCAGGGAAATTACCATATGATTCAGCAATCCCACTCTGGGTATTTACTCAAAGGATTAAGAAGTTTGATATCTGCACTCCCATGTTTATTGCAGTACGACTTACAATAGCAAAGGTATGGAATCAACCTGAGTGTCCATCAGCAGACAAATGGACAAAGAAAATGTGAGAATGAAATCCTGTCATATGCAGCAACATGGATGGAACTAGAGGTTATTATGGTAAGTGAAATAAGAACAGGCACAGAAAGACAGATGCTGCATGTTCTCACTCATATGTGGGAACTAAAAAAGTTAATTATATGGAGGTAGAGAGTAGAATGACAGATACTAGAATCTGGGAAGGCTGAGTGGGTGGGAGAGGGATAACGCGAGGTTGGTTAATGTGTACGAACATATAGTTAGGTAGAAGGGCTAAGTTTTAATATTCAGTAGCAGAATGGGGTAACTATAGTTAACAACAATGTATTATATATTTCAAAATAGCTAGAGAAGGGGACTTGAACTGTCCCCAACACATAGAGAGGACAAATACTCAAGGTAATGGACACCCAGCATACCCTGACTTGATCATTACATGTAACAAAATATCACATGCACTCCATAAGAATGTACAAATATTTGTACCAATTTAAAATCAGAAGAGCAGCGTAGAGATCTTGTAGGCTGGGATTTCCCTGATGACGTGGACAAGGCACTTTATCTCTTAGTCTCACTTTCCATTATCATACAAGGACAGCAAGAGGATAACAGTAAAACTGCCCTATCCGGCTTTCTCGCAGTGTCGGTGTGATGTACAAATGAGATAATCGATATGAGAATGCTTTGAAAATTGTAAAGCACTCATTTTATTTTCACCTTGCTATAGACAGAAATAATAATTTCCACCTATTCACCTCATACGGATGCTGTTGCTTCTTGGCATTTACTGAACAACAACACTTTCTCTCTGATTTACAAATAGAATGAGACAGAGTTCCTGCCCTGTGATTTTAAACTAGGCAGACATGCATGATAAAAAGATGAGAAAGGCTGAGCGTGGTGGCTCACGCCTGTAATCCCAGCACTTTGGGAGGCCAAGGCGGGCAGATCACGAGGTCAGGACATCAAGACCATCCTTGCTAAGATGGTGAAACCCCGTCTCTACTAAAAATACAAAAAACAAACAAAACAAAAAACAAAAAAACAAAAATTAGCCAGGCGTGGTGGCAGGCGCCTGTAGTCCCAGCTACTTGGGAGGCTGAGGCAGGAGAATGGCTTGAGCCCAGGGGGTGGAGCTGACAGTGAGCCGAGATTGCACCACTGCACTCCAGCCTGGGCGACAGAGCGAGATCACGTCTCAAAAAAAAAAAAAAAAAAAAAAAAGATGAGAAAACATTCAAGGTAGACAATATTTTGTGATGATCACCAATGTGTTTCTAAAAGGCTTATGCATTTTTTAGATGGAAAGTGCTATGGGCATTTTTCATAGTCCTTAGGATATTTGCTTATTGTGAAAAATGATCACCTACATGATTTAAAACAAGAAGAAAAGAAAGATACAAGAGGATTGAAAAAAATGAAATTGGACAGAATGAAAGAAAGAGGCATGGGGCAGGTGACACCAAAAAATTTATTGAACATCTTATTACGTGCGTCAAATTACACTGAGTCCTAGATGGGGGAAACATTGATATAGGCATGAGATGAACAACAACTCACTTTGCAAGTGGACTGTTTGCTCTGCTCAGTAAACTATACCAAGTAGTTCCACTATGATACTATTATTTAGCTTTGAAAATATTAATATTTAAAAATAGTAACAACTATAGTAACACCCCCAAATATGTTAGCATTTGTACAATGCCTCAGATTTTTCAAAATTTTTATGCAAACATTTTAATTTAATTGTCATAATAACTTTGTGGGATAAGCATAATCATTATATTTAATTTAGAGATGAAAAAGTTGGGACAGAAGTTGGCAAAATAATTTACTCAAAGTAAGACAGAAGGAGACCCATGGCTTGAACCTAAGTTTTCTGATGTGAAGATATGTGCATTATTTATCTTCATTTCACAAAAATAAATCAACGGTCTAAAATAAAACAGTATCGTAATACTACTTTCTTATGGAATAAAGACTGCTTTATTATGGCTGGGGAAAAAAGAAACTCTGGAAAATAATTTTAATAGAAAATTCAAAGCAAGAGTTGAATTTGGAAACATTTTCCCTCATACTCCTCATCTTAATCTAGTTCCAGAGTTTACAAATCAATTTTGTTGGCTTTCAAAGTGATGCAATCATTAGAAGAATTTTATAAAACGATTCTTCCAGACTAACACTGCCTCCTTAAGGAATGTCACTGTGAGGGTTTAATTGTGGAGTGTGGTTCTGTGTATACATAGCACGTATCTCTTTCATATTTGTTAGGATGCTCAAATGAGAGCCTTGACAGGATATTCATTAAAATGTTTAAAGCACTTATTTTATTGTTATATAGTAATAGGTAAGCATATGCAAAAATGATATCTAAAAAGCGAGTGAAAATGATTTTAGTGAAAAGTAAGACAAAGTCACAACCGACATTTCAATTTCAAGAATTAAATAGGATTCTAGTTAATTGTATTAATGACAAGACTAGACAAACAAAACACATACACATTCAAATAATTAAGCATGGTTGTTAGCAAAAATTTAATGATTTCCTTGAAATCCAAGGAAAGAATTGCTTTCTGGTCCAAGAAAAGATTACTTCATGATCCCTTCGCCAAAGTCAGGGTAAAAGATAACTCTCTCTCTCTCTCTCTCTCTCTCTCTCTCTCCTGCCCCCCCCCAATAGGAACAATATCTTTAACATTAACACAAGATCTTTTACTACAATAAGAACAAAATCTTGTTTCTCCTCTGATGGACTAGTATCTCCATTCTAGAATCTAAAATGTAGATTGTCTCACTAAAACAGCTGCTAAAAGCCAATTTCCATTTCTTTACCCTTTCATTTTTTTGTCCTATAATTGTCACAGAACAAAACTACCAAAATGTGTCAGAATAAAACCACAATCTGGAGTTTCTATAGCATCAGAGAATCTTTTGACGAGAAGAGTACTTGATTGATCTTCAATGTCTGGCTTTAGGAAGGACTGTGCATAAATACTTTTGAAAAAACTATAAAGATCTTCAGAGAAGACAATTCCATCATCTTTCTTATTAACTCATGTTGGGTACAATCACTTTCATTGCCAGGAAACTATACTTTGATTAAATCCCTCATGCCACAGATTAAGAAATATAAATATACAGACTGAATCTCTAAATGTGAAAATTTGACTCATAGAATGATTTAGATATGGGAAGAACTTGAATTCATTTATTTCAAAAACTTGTGATTTTTTTAATATGAAAGAAACTCACCAAATGTTTCTGGCTGGGTCATACAAAAGAGGCATCTCCTTAATGAGAGGACCTTCATGGTCTGGGGCTTGGTCCAGTTTTGTAGTTTTAAAAGTTGAGGAGTGGGCCAGGCACAGTGGCTCACACCTGTAATCCCAGCACTTTGGGAGGCTGAGGTGGGAAGATCACCTGAGGTCTGGAGTTTGAGACCAGCCTGGCCAACATGGTGAAGCCCCGTCTCTATTAAAAATACAAAAATTAGCCGGGCATGGTGGCGTGCACCTGTAATCCCAGCTACTGAGGCAGGAGAATTGCTTGAACTCGTGTGGTGGAGGTTGCAGCAAGCTGAAATTGTGCCACTGCACTCCAGCCTGGGTTACAGAGTGAGACTCCATCTCAAATACATACATACATACATACATAAAAGTTGAGGAGTGGTCTAGCGCCGAGCAACGGAATCATGCTATCTAAAATCATAGGAAACTGATTTACAAACATGAGAATTGGTGTGACATGAGGGCTGGGGAGTTGTGCTGGAAGGAGGAAGGGCAGATGTATATATTTTCTGCTGGGGTGTTCTTGTACAGATATCAATGTGTCTGAAAAACAAAGTTCCAGTAGTACTTTATTTATTTAGAATGCAGCTTAGATACAGGAAGTTAGTAAAGAGAGAATTCATAATGAAACATAGATGTGTCTGAGTCTATGTAATGGAGTTCTCTTTTGAGCAGATAAGAATCTACAGTCAGTTACACTGAGAGAAACAAGAAAAGCCAGCTGACATCTTGAAGCAGCACAGAGGAACCACACAGGTGACCTCCATGGTCTATTTGGTAGAGGAGGAAGGTAAACTCTACATACCCCTGGTATCCCTTGGGGATCAATGAAAGTGGTTATATCCAAAATCAGTTAACGAGGGGTATGTCAATGTTAGGGAAGAAGGGAATGTTTCACATTGTCTCATTTCATCTTCATAGAAAGTACTAAGAGATAGGTATTAAATAATCCCTATTTTCAGATGAGGATATCAAGGTTATGAAGTTTACCTAAGTTCACTTGTGATAGACCCATGATTCAAATGCAGTTCAATCTGATGGTAAATCTCATAATACTTTTACCTTTCCATGCTTGCCTATCCTTCCATTAAATATTAATATTGATTCTGGTGATTCTGATTTGTGAATTAAAGGAACAACATACTTCATTTTAGTAGAACTGCCACCAAAGTAGTTACATTTAAAAATGTTTTGGTACTTATTTTCATTTTTAATTATTCTGATTAAATATGGTTGTATAATATTCAAGACTGGTTTCTGATAATGCAGTCAAAGGAAACAGAAGTAGAGAACCTCCATCTCTTTGGACTTTAAGCCAGGTATCACACATGAGGGGCATTCTGTATCCACTCAACTCTCACAAACTTGGTTCTGGATCCCTGGCCTCATCCTCTCAGTTCTAGAGTTTCTGTTTCTGCTCTCACCTCATTTTCCAGATTTAATGCTATAAACTTGGCATCTCTGAATAAAGACTTCAGTACCTCTTTCTGCCCAAGGTCACTTTTCAGCCCAAGGTGGACCTATTTAAATACATCTACAGCACCTAGCACACAAAAGAATCAAGGTAAGTGCTCCTGTGCAATTAGTTCACCTTTCCAGTTGCTAACATTCTCTAATTTGTTAAACATGATGACTCTCTCTTCAATGATTAGTGCTAGAGACATAATACCAATTCTTTGATTCTTCTTTTGCAATTTAGTATTTACCAAAACTTTTCAATGCATATTTTTATAACATGTATAGAGTTTCCAAGATACAGCTTGTCTCATGTGTGACATTTTATTATCTCATTGTTTTCTTAGAAAAGACTTGCACATGAATTGTACTTAGAACTTCCATAATTTACAATGTAGTGTGTATATTCTACAGAGAACTCCTATAGATAATTAACCTCACCTTGTGTTCTCTCCCTCCCCTTCCTTCCTTTCTTCTTCCATCAGTTCTCTAGCTTTTTAGGAGTGGCACTAGAATTCTGTCTCAGATTTGCAGAATGGGATGGGCTGGGATTGAAGCTGTTTTACTTTCAGAACCCGTATCCCTCTATAAACTAGAAAATTGGCAAAATTATAAACACTTTTATACTTTTTATTAATAATGATACCTTCCTGGGTAAACTAGCGCACATACTGAACTGTAGAAGTAGGAAATTCTACTGGAATTTTAACTATCATTTGCATTAATTGTTAAGGATTATTTATAGATTCTTCAAAGCAAAATAAAACAGACTTTCCAAAATTTGCCTGCAGAGCAATGGACATAAAACATGAATTCAAATAATTCACCACCTCTGGGCCAAGCTTCTGCAGAGCCAGTATGTAGATGGTCACTCCAATGAACACTCTGGTTACTCATTGAAATCAAGAATCTTTTCTGTTCTATCAGGGAATGCAGTACCAAATCCAAGGTTAGCACTGGACCTCATTTTGGGGGTAGAGGTTAAGTAATGCAAAGCACCCACAGAATGGCCAGAGGCCAAGGGCAGGGCTTGTGACTCCAGAACACGCCAGCATCAGCACAAGGTGAGATTAAGTTTTTAAAGGGCCATTAAAAGTATTAATTATTAAAAGTGGTAAAAGTGGGGAAATATAAAGAGAAGTTTCAAGGATGACCAGTGAAAATCCTGTTTTAAAGGACTTGCTGAGCAAAGAGCCTATCTTGGAAAGAAGGTGTAGGAAAGGTTAAAAGAAACACATTTGAGACTTTTTGTGAAAGTGTTTAACTGTTTGTTTCTAAAATGGTAACATTAAAAATGGCTGAATCTTGACTTGAATGACTTTTTAAATTTTTTTTGAGATGGAGTCTTGCTGTCCCCCAGGCTGGAGTGCAATGGCATGATCTTGGCTCACTGCAACCTCTGCCTCCCAAGTTCAAGCGATTCTCCTGCCTCAGCCTCCCCAGTGGCTGGGATTACAGGCACATGCCACCATGTGCAGCTAATTTTTTGTATTTTTCTTAGAGACAGGGTTTCATCATGTTGGCCAGGCTGTTCTTGAACTCCTGACCTCAAGTGATCCACCTGCCTCGGCCTCCCAAAGTGCTGGTATTATAGGCGTGAGCTACCGTGCCTGGCCAACCTGAATGACTTTTAACAAGAAGAATAAACATATGCAAAGAAAATGTCTGGAAGGGCATACACCAAAATAGTAATTGTAGTTGGTCCCTGAGAGGTAATACTATTGCTTTTTTTTTTTTTTTTTTTTTTGAAACAGAGTTTCACCATGTTGCTTAGGCTGGAGTGCAGCAGCACGATCTCAGCTCACTGCAACCTCCGCCTCCCAGGTTCAAGCGATTCTTCTGCCTCAGCCTCCCAAGTAGCTGAGATTTCAGGCACCCACCATCACACCCGGCTAATTTTTTTATGTTTTTAGTAGAGACAGGGTTTTGCCATATTGCCCACGCTGGTCTCGAACTCCTGAGCTCAGGCAATCCACCCTCCTTGGCCTCCCAAAGTGCTAGGATTACAGGCGTGAGCCACCGCACCTGGCCAATCTTTTTCTTTATACATTTTTGTATTGCCTATTTTTTCTCCATAAGCACACACACTACTTTTACAATTGGGATGTGGCGGGGAGGAGAGGACAGTGAACTATTTTTGTTTAAAAGAAAGACATTTTCACAGTTGGTATTAATCTGTAAAATGAATGTTTGCATAGTTAAATTAGCAGGGCAAAGCACCATTGGGGAGGCAGAATCTGTGTGACAGAAACAAAACAGAGACTAATTAAAAACAAATGAACACAAAGCTTGGGTATGGTAACAGCAGCAGAATTTATAGAACTACAGCACCTCTAGAATTATGGAATCCACAATTTCCTGCATGTGTCAGTTTCTGCCAACTTTTGGTTGTCTGTGGTTTTCTTAAAATATCCTTGGAAGGGACTCCCAGGAAATCAGCTCAGTTCAACATTATAATAAAGATTTAAATAATTTCTACAGGAGCTTCCTATTCATGACTGTGTTCCAATTTTCTGCCACACACTTTTGATTTAGATCCAAGGTTTACAAAGATTTACTGAAGTCCTACAACACAACAAAGGGACTCTTTCTCATGTTACTTAATGTAACTTCATGTTACTTAATGTAAGCTTCTTAAGAAACTGATGAGGTAGGTGTTATTATCCACATTTCCCAGACGGGGACAAGTGACGCTCAGAAAGTTTGGTGCCCAATCTCACACAGCAAGGCTGGGATTTGAACTCACATCTTGTGATTCAGTATCCTGTGTTACTTTAATGCTGTGCCAAGACCACCACTGGAAAAGTCAAAAGATAGCACTAATAGTCCTAGCTTCCCCGTATGAAGCCTCTGGGGCCCATCGGGAGGCAGGTTATATAAAGCATTCAATACATGGATGGTTGGGCTTCGAACAGCTCTAATTAAGTAAATGGCTTTATGTCAATTCACTCTATAAGCGCTTTTTGACTCTTCATAATTTTGTCAGAAATTGAGTGAAGAAGTTGTGTTTTTAAAAATTACATTAATGAAAAAGAATTCTGTGTTAATAAGTGGAAAGAAATTGAGAAAGTGAAAACTAAAAAAATTGTAAGGAGAGTAATAATAAAATGTTAAAATTATGCAAGAAGAGACTTCTGGGATTTTGTAGACATAGAAATTTCAAAACAGTGTTCATGGGTTGCCCTATAAATTCTTGGACGGGTTAAATATGAGCTCTAGCATATTCCAACTTATTCCAGTCTGCCCAGGGATCCCAGAGAAAGGTAATCCACAGCTGCCATTGCCCACATGGTCTATCTCTCCTTGTCAACTTCTTCATATCCTCAATCTAAAATTCACACTACAGCAATAGACTAGCTTTTTACATTATGTATGGTGTGATCATCTAAATGATTAATACTAGGGAATATGAATATGAAAATATGCATACATACATTGGCCACTGATAATCAATTATTACTTAAGTGGTTTATTTAACAAATAGCTTTATTAAGTCCTACTGGTAATTCAAATTGAAGTTTGTTGCACCTGGTCAAGTGATAAATTATACCTATGTTCACTTTTTTTGTACTCAAGAATAATGATTACTAGACTGTAGGCTCCTTAAAGGAATAGATCGATCGTATTTTATATTTTATTGGTAAAAAATACAGCTTGAAGAACAAAACTGATTATGAAGTAGGTACTCAAGAAATACTTGTTCGGTTTACTGAGTTGCTTATGCCTCTTCTTGGTGTTGACAATCAAATAAATTATTAGATTAAAAATAGAAGTAAGAGTAGTAAATCTACCAATTCTTTTCTGTTTAGCTATAAAATATCATGGTGCAATGAATCTATATTAGGCAGTAGCTCTTAATGTGGGCTTCAGAGGGAGTTCCCTTAACTCCTCGAAATTTTATTTAAACATTTTTTATACATTAATATGTTCATTTTCCTGAAGAAAGGATCCATAGCTTTCTTCAGTTTCTTGGAAATATATAGCTCTATAAACTGTTAGAACCACTGATACCAGACATTGCACCCCAAATGTCAGCAATGATGACTAAGAAAGAAAACCAGTCTTCTTTTGCTTAGTAAACTATAACAACATTTTTTTTCTCTGATTTTTTAACCTTCCTAAAGATGTCTGATCTCCAGTCAGAATTAAGTTTTCCTAAGTAGTATGTGGAATAAGGCAATGTTTAAAGACATGGATACAAATAGGATGACTTGAGGCCACTTCTTGTTCCTGTACTATACTTTGGACTGTTGGTACTTTCGTTCCAGGTGCAGGTCAAGGTGTTTTTTATCATTTAAAACTGTAATGGACTAAGTGATCTGGGACCTCATTATGAGGGAAATTACCTGTATCCTTATGCATGCCCACAGCCACTAAAATCAACAGCATTTCAGCTAACGGTCCCTGCCTTCTCACTTCAGAGGATTTGGGGCAATGGGCTCCTAGCATGAGGAGTTGACTTTGGAATCCATGGTACATCTCACAGTCTAAATGTATCAGTCTTTAAAAGTGGAAAGCTTTTGTTTTTTTATTTAGACTGACAAAACAGTTGTGATCAAATAAGTTTAGAGTGTTTCTCCATAGGCCCCACACCTTCACCATCCTGTGTTTTTAAGTTAATGATTGACTAGTTTACTGCACTGCTGCAAACTGAAAAAAACAGTTATGTTAAGGAACATTCCCTTTAGGAAGAAAAATAGATCTTTTACAAATATGCCACTGATTTTGAATCTGACCGACAATAACATATAAAAACGAACCTCTCAGCTGTACATTGTATTACCTAGTACTTAAGTAGCAGAAGGAACTATGGAGTTGATAGCGTATAATCCTAGTTGCTCCTCCAAACTTTTATGTTTAAGTTGGTGAGAAATACTACATATCTATGTTGTTATTGTTCCTATTGTTTACCTTTTAAGTTAACATACATTAACTAATTTATTTTTAAGTTAACATACATTAAGATTGCAATGTTTACATTCTTATTTTTAAACATTGGCTTCTTATATTTATTATTACAAAGACCACCTTTGGTGGTCATCAGAGAAGTTTCAGCTTTATTAAGGTTCTTCTACCCACCAAGTAAGACGAGCACTTGGGAAGCTGTTGAAACTGTAGGGATTTCAACCTTCTGAAGGTTCACTGAAAATCACCTTGCAAAAAGCAGATGATTTTTCTCCTATTAATAGGAGAAAAGACATACAAAACTTATTTTCATGTGTGCAACCCAAGGGAATTGCAGGAAAATGACTGCTCAATAACCTAATGGGTTACACAGATACTCATATATCCTTCTTCATAGGGGAAGAATAGAAAGGGAAATGTGGATGATTTTAAGGGGGATAGTAAAGAGTTTTTAGTGGAATTCAATGAGCTTGGTGAACATACAATGGCCTGGGATAAAGTCTGTTGGGCCCCAGAGCAGTGTGACAAAAGTATGTCCAGTTGTGTTGTCAGTCTTCAATCTTTCTTCCTGTGATGTGAGTTAGATTAATAAAAACTCAGAGAAGGCAAGTGTGTTCTTCTTTGGCAGGTCTGGTTTCTAGGTAGATGAAAGACCTTCAGAGAACAATTTCATCTTATGCTTTGGGTGAGACAGAAGACTGACAGACAGGAGGCAGAGAGAGGGTCAGAGAGACCTTGAGGAGCTTCTTCAGTCCAGCATGTCAAAGTGCCATATTTTCTGGTATCAGTTTCTGAGCCCAACAAAACCCTAAAAGCAACTTTCCAAGGAAAATGAAGTTTTAAAATTGTTTTGGAAAATTCTGACTCATACCCATTCTATAGGTTGGCTGTCAAGGGTCCATTTTCGGTATCAGAATTTTTCTGCTTCTTCTGCAAGTTTTAGAGCTTCCTTTCAAGTGAAAAATTTAAATATCTAAGCTTTCAACCTAAAAAATAAGCTCCAATATCACAACAAATGTCTTCTAAGAAGACTGTCAATTGAGTGAAGGTAGATAAATCAGGTAAAGGGACCCCCACTAGAGAACACATGGCACCCAAATAAATCCATTTTAATTTTCACTTTATTTCAGTTATACTTCACAGCTGTGGTATCATGAGTGGAGAGAGAAGCAGCTCATAGGCGAGCCTGAGTTCAAAGGAATTGAAATTTACCATGGAATGCAAAATTGAAGACTTCTGCTTCTAAGACGACGATTGTAGAAATACCAAGGGTGAAGGATGTAGACTTAGTGCTACACCAGGCAGCAGAATTAGCAGTCTGGGGTGACCCTGCACGTATTGGTCAGTGTCCACGAACACTACTCTTTACAGGAGAAAAATGCATACCTGATAAGCTACTAGAAATGTGTATTTCTGGCCTGGTGCGGTGGCTCATACCTGTAATCCCAGGACTCTGGGAGGCCGAGGCAGGCGGATCACTTGGGGTCAGGAGTTGGAGACCAGTCTGGAAAACACAGTGAAACTCTGTCTCTACTAAAAACTTAAAAAATAAAAATAAAAATTAAAAAAAAATTAGCCGGATGTGATGGTCAATGCCTGTAATCCCAGCTACTAGGAGGCGGAGGCAGGATAATTCGCTTGAACCCGGGAGGCATAGGTTGCAGTGAGCCGAGATCGCGCCACTGCACTCCAGCCTGGGTGACAGAGCGAGGTTCCGTCTCAAAAAAAAAAACCAAAAAACAAAAACAAAACAAAACAAAAGTGTATTTCTCTTAAAACTCTTTTCCCCATCCTTCTGCTCTAGAAGGGACAGTATAAACTGCTCAGGAACAGCGACTTTCACATTTTGAGAGGTTAGATTCTGAGCTTTGGCCCCCTCACACCCAGGGGATCCCACTGGGGTCCCTGCAGAGTGCTTCTGCATGCACCCTTTCTTAAGGGTGCACAGTGGTTAAGTATTCTTTTCTCTCTTTGCACTGGGGTTCTGACAGCCAGGGGGGAAAATAGCCACGCACAGGGAAATGGCATAAGTTAAAATCAAGCAAGCCTAGTGGGGTGGTAATGACTTTCCCAGCATCCAAGTCTTTGCCTTCAGGTTATGTGAAGCTAGAAAACAGTATCATCCATTCAACATTTACAGGGAACTCACAAAGTACAGAGTACTATGCTAAGCACCAGAGGCATGCAAAAGTGTGCAAAACACAATCCCTGCCCGAAGGATTCCTGCCAGGAAGGGTATTTCGCGTATTACCCAGACCTTATAACCCTTGAAGAAATGCTTGTGTGAATGAAATCCCACTCGGAATTTAAAATAAGCAAGGAAAAGTACACTACTAGGACAATATATCTTTTAAGAGGCAGAGAATGTAAACGTGCTTTAAACATTTATTTCTAAAGTATTACAATGTAGTTGGGATGAAGGAGGAGCGAGGGGTGTGGGTGTGTGGGTGGTGGTGGGGGGTGGTGGTGGTGGGTGCGGTTCTTGGAAGAGCCTGACTTGAAGGAGGCACTGCCTGGTTGCCTGCACAGCTAAGTTGAATCCTAACAAAGAGGAGGCCGGCACTCTTATCTGGGAAGTGGATAACTTTGAGAAAAAGTAGCCTCCAAGGAGGAAAAAAAAGGCAACATGTCACCTGGGGTTAGGATCCCCTCACCCTTACCAACCTGCATGCTGACCGCACCCCGGCCGAGCCACTCTGGGCCGCACACCCCGCATCCTCTGCCCAGGCCGCGCGGCCCAATTCCACCTTCTACCCCAAGCCCACAACCCTGGCACACACCCGCTCCAGCTTGGAGTCGGCCACGTGCGCCCGGGTTCTCCTCTTGGCCCTTCAGCCGGCCTGGCGCCTCCAAGGTCGCCGTAGCAACCGTGCGGTCCCTCTCTCGGTTCCCTGCTCCTAGTAGAGCAGTCCGGACCGCGGCGGCGGTGGCGGGAGCGAGCGGCCTCGGCCCCTCCCGAGAGGGGGCAGCGCGACCGTGGGCTGCGGGCGCCGCCTCTGCTGCATCGGTGGCTGCGCGCTCCCCTCGGCTCTGCCAGGCTGGGATCCGGAGCCCTAGCGCGCCTCGCTGACTTCCCCTACTCCTCTGCTGCCGCCCGGTGGGCAGCTTCTCCAAGCGAGACGCGCGTTCGATCCTCCTTCCCAGCGTTTACAGATTTCCGGGGGCGCAGAATTTTGCCTCGGTCCCTACGAGCATCTCTCAGCCTCTCTCCCCCTCCCCTCGCGACTCCCCCACCCCGTGGGCGCGCGCGCACCCATACACTCACACTCGCAGGCGCGCGTGCGCACGCCCGCGCGCCTCCAGCAGCGGAGTCTCCAGCGCCCCTCAGCAGATCCCCGCTCTCCCGGGCGCCGCTACTCACACAGGCTTCCAGCCGCCACGGGGTGTCCTCTGTCTGCTGCAGCGGCGGCGGCGGAGGGAAAGGCGACTGCAGCCCGGCCGCGTCTCCCAGCTCCGTGCCCGGGACAGAGTCCGGGAGAAGCAAAGAAGGAGGAGGACGCCGAGGCTAGGAGGAGCCGCGCCGCGCCCGGCGCCCCACTCCGCGCGGCGGGTTGCCTCCGCTCTCCATACGGCGGCCCCAGGTAAGCAGCTCCGGGGCCCGCAACATCCCTGGGGCATCCGGGCTCCGAGCCTGGGTCCTCTGGTCTCGCCCCCGCCTCGGCACCTGGATCTAGACTGGGAGGGGAGTGGGCGAGGGGGGAGGGGAGTGGAGCTAGAGGTGAGGCTGGTAAGGAGGAGTGCGTGAACGCGTGGGGGCTTCGGTGCAGCCCTCACGCTCTTCCCTGCCGTGCCCCGGCTCAAGCTCCGTCACTTTTACGAGCTCGGGGGTGCCCAGCGCCCCAGACAGCTGTTCCCCGATCTCCCCGCCGCCCGCCAGCCAGTGTCGGCTCCGGGCTCAGCGCCCGCCGCCCGCCAGTCACCTCCCCTGCACCTTGGACAGCGCACCCCGCACCCGTCTCCCTCGGCGGGCGTCGCCCCCGGGACCCGGTCCTGCCCGCATAGTGCTCCCGCTGCCCTCTTCTTTCAGATTGTCACCCTCCCGCTCTGCATTCCTTCTCCAGCCTTGGCGGATTCTGCTCTGCTGCGGGCCGGAAACTTTCCTCCCCGCCTAGTCTGTGTTGGGTACTATTGTTGTTATTTGTGACTGTCCCCTCTCGTGGGGAGCTCGGACACCTTGGACAGGTCTTCGTCGGCCGGAGCGCGCCCTGCCTGGCCCAGCGCGAGGTAAAGGAGGCACTGGGGCAGCTGGACTCGGCAGCTGCCAGGTTTCAGAGCCCGCGCCTCGGCCGCTGGACGCCGGCCGCCTCCCCGCCTCTCCGGACCCGACACGTGCGAGCCTCCCACGGACGCGGCCCCTCCCAGACCACCCCACGTCCTCCCCCTGCACGGCCACAGCCACCCCATAGGTTGGACACCCGGGGCTCGCGGGTCCTGATTGGTGAAGGCGTAACCCCGCCCCCTTTCGGAGGGGGGTGGTTCTGGAGTGTTGTGGTTGTCATCCCGCGGCGAGCACATGGGGAAAGTGGGGTAGACAGGTGGGCAAGCCCAGCTCCGTGGAATCACTGCGTCTCACTGTATAGCCACTGAGCCACGCTCCTTCACCCAGGTGCACTCCTGCTTCTCTCCTTTCCCTCCCTCCATCTTTCACTGCTGTAACATTACATGAAAGAAGACACTGACAGTGTAATCCTAATTTTGTTAAGATTGCATTTGTTTGGTGGTAGCAGTTTTTAAAAGCAGACCCAGGAGAATGCAGGAAATACGTGCGTATGGAGAGGTTCCTGGCCAGCTGGGCTGCAGATTTGAGTCTGGTAGTTTGGAGAAAATAATGAAGGGTGATTAAGGAATCTGAAGAGGGTGGAGAAAGTGGGAAGGAAATTGATTCCTGGAGGAGAGACACAGGTGAGCGAGCTTGGAAAGCTGAGAGAGGAAGAAGTGGGTCATTTGTGGGGTGAGATGTGAGGGAGAAACCTGGTGGGCCCTCTCGAGAGGCGGGTGCGTGCTGTTGGAGACGGCTCTGTCAAGCAAAGTGGTAACATTTGCTGGTACTTAGCTCATGGTTAACACACTCTGCTTTTGTTTTGCTAGCGTTGCCACTTTGATAGAGACTTTATATTAATAATGTCTATTCATGTAATGGATATTGCTTATTCCAGTTTCTTGTAATATACAGATTTGAAAGTGATAATGAGTTTGAAAAAGTGAAAGGCCTCTTGGAGGGGATGCATTAAATAGTTGAAGTGCTTTCGGAATATTGTGAGGGAAGACGGATGAGCATTGCATAAAATACAGATTGTTCTGGCATTATTTAGAGCCTTTAAAGAAATATATGTGTACGTATAAATGATACTGATTTCTCTTCATTTCAAAGCGTGATTACCTCTAGCATTTTCCAGCCTTAATTCCTTCAGGCTGTTTTGATGTTGTGTCTGTACATCTAAGAATATTGTAATTCTTATCTTTAAGAAGCCTTGTCAAAAAACAAATAGCAACTGATGCAAGTTAATGTTGACAACTTTATATTGAGTACACTGTGGGTTATTTTATTTGTAAGCTACTGAAATATGCAAGAGTAACAGCGTGACTGTTGTTCCCCAGGGACCCATATCAACACAAAGTGGGGAATCACATGAGGCTATTCCAGGGAGAACAATTCGATTATTTTTAAGATGAATAAAATTTAAGATTCTTGGTTGTAAACAGCAACACTCTTTAAATTATCTTTGTACACATTGGTAGCATGTGATAGTAAAACAATATATTAAATGTATTACATGAATCTAAAGTAGATGGTAAAGGCTTTTCATTATTATTATTTTTTATATAAGTAGACAGAATTGCTTTTCTGACTGGAGGACCTCCTGTTCAAGAAACAGGATTTGATATATGTGACAAATTGGAAGTTATTGCTATTGTTAAGAAAATAATTCTGTGTTTTTATTTCTCTAGTTCATGCCTTGATTTCCCTAAGGGATTTAGATTCAAGTTGTGGGCCTATTAAATTTAGATGGGTTTGTATGTAGGAGAATGTATATAATCACATATGCATACATGCAAAATATTTGTATGTGTATCAGCACACAGTTGTATATACACATAATTTTAGAGTACATTCAGTGTATTTATTCATATATATGTTATTGTCATCTTTAGAATTTTTTCTCATTTCTTTTTGTCCAAAAGGTGGCCCTGTTTTAAACTGTAGAAAGCATTATCACCGGTAGAATTGGCCAATAGATCATGGAAACAGACAATAGTATTTTGTTGCCTGGCAACCACCTACTGTGAATGAAAAACAAAGCAGTGACAGCTGCTTCCACATCCTGATACTCACATTGTAGCTCAGGCATTGCAACCCTCCAAATGAGACAGATCCACTAAGTTTCATTTGAGTAAGGTGAAGCTCTTTCTTTTTTTGGGTGTTTTTTAAGGAATATTAAATGTTTTATTATAATAATAATTATTGTGGGATGAAATGAAGCATCTAACTTCAATTGCCCTCTTAAGCCTAGTATAAACTGAAAAATGCAAGTTTGGGAGGATTGTTTAGAACCTTCTAATTCTTCCCTTTAGTCATTAAGCATTGTAAGCACATTTTCTGCTGCTGCCAGGTGCTCTTAGGATATTACAAAAACTTGGGTTTTCTATGATACCTAAATAGATGGCAGGATTTTACTGCTAGGAATGAAGTAGAGACTGAAGCTGTAGCCTAACCCTTTAATATGGAGGAACACTGAGGCATAGTGAGATTATGTGACACAACCCTGGTGACAGACCCAGTCTCAGGATGTCTTCCGCTGGGTCACACTTCACCATTTCCCCCTCATTTTTCTCCTTTATTATTCTTTCTTGGTTTTTTATTTACATAACATTTGCAACCAAGATTTTTATCTTTATAAAAATGTAATATTGTAATTTCTAATACTGTACTTAGAAAATACAATAACATTTGAGAATAAAAATTCAACATTGACACGCTAGGCTAGATTGTGGTCTTAGATGCATTGTGTACAATATAGTGTGCCTTGAATCTCTAAAAGTCCTGTGATTCCTGCCTCTTTCCGTAAACTGGGAAGCCCAGTCCCTGCTTTGGTAGTTGTCTATGGCTTTGGGCAGTCTTTAATAATCCCTTATTCTGTGTGAATTTTCAACAGGGATGAGATTCAAGATTGTGTTGGCCAGTTGGTATACCTGTACATTATAGCTAATTAATCAATCACTCATTACAATCTCCTATCCTACAGTGCAGTAGACATACTGTTGGTGTAGTGATCTGGGCTCTTTAAAGTTCGTGGGGTACCTGTGTCCCTGCATAATATTTGTTTTAGTCTTTTATCAAAGCCCTCTTGCCAAAGATGTTACCTAATGCCTGTTAGTGGAAGATGAGTCATCCATCTCTGAGAGAGGTGATAGTGCAGATTGTTTCTTAGTGCTCAAATGATAATGGATTATTGGATGGAAAACTTGGATCATATATGCATTATTAGTCATTCTAAACTTAGGAAATACATTGTGTGTGTAATACATTTTGAGGTTCCGTGTGCTATTTTAAATAATCTGTATTCCATTGTTTACTATTTATGACAAAAGTAAGCATTTAACTTTAATACAATTCCTTAAGTGGAAAACCTTGACGTTGACTGATTGGAGAAACAATGTAGTGACAGTATTAAGTACCATTACAGAGTCCTTTTCACTAGAAAAGACTTACGTTAGTAGATTCGTGGAGGGGAATAAATGGATTTACAGCATGTTAAACCTAGTTTTAGAAGCCTACTATTAACTTGTTCTAGCTAGAAGGATTTTCCAAAAGAATAATAATTTGACAAATTTCAAGTGAACTTCACTTTTAAAAAAATATATTTTCCACTGTCTGGATATAATTTGTCTAGGAGAAAGTACCTGTTTCAGATCCACTAGGATTAATCTGAATTTCAAGGTTAGGTTTCTTAAAAAAATTTCTGAACTATTTCTGCATCCACTTGCATAGTGTGATGTTAAATATTCTTTAGTTCATACATTTAATTTAACCTACTGGAATCTTGAGATTTAAATTAGCTTCCCTCTCCTATTTTCATGTGCAAGATAATTTGTGTGTATGTGCAAACACATACAATACTTATATTTTTTTTCTTTTTGTCACTTTTCATTCCTATGATAGAATATCAGAGGGCCTGATTTGTGTTTCTTTCATACAGTAAAGAGCTTTAAACAAGGGGTATTTATGTTTTAAATTTTGTTATGTCAGCTTCTGCTATTATAACCTGCAAACTCTTACCCACCCAAATGGGATGATTGCTAAAAATAAGCAAACAAATAAATATATAAGCAGCATTCTATTTGCTACCCTCCAGGATAACCAGGAAGGCATATTTTCTCACTCTTAGGTACACATATACTTCCACATACACATACAGTTTAGGCTCCTACAGACTCTTATTTAAATAGTGGACAAGGCCGGGTGCAGTGGCTCACTCCTGTAATCCCAGCACTTTGGGAGGCTGAGGCGGGCAGACTACCTGAGGTGGGGAGTTCAAGACTAGCCTGACCGACATGGAGAAACCCTGTCTTACTAAAAATACAAAACTAGCCAGGGTGGTGACACATGCCTGTGATCCCAGCTACTTGGGAGGCTGAGGCAGGAGTATCACTTGAACCCGGGAGGCAGAGGTTGCGGTGAGCTGAGATTGCGTCACTGCACTCCAGCCTGGGCAACAAGAGCGAAACTCTGTCTCAAAAAAAAAAAAAAAAAAAAAAAAAAAAGGACAAAAGTAGTATTTGATTGGGAGAACTGTGTATGGTAATTTTTCAAGTAAAAATAATGTATGCAGATTTTTAGAAATGTAGCCGCATAGGAAGAATTTATTTGAATTACTCCTTCTGGAAAATTTTCATATGTACACTGTCAACATAACGCCCAGCAGCGAGAACAGTGCCCAGTACCCATGACATATAGCCTGGCATATGGCAGACACTAAGTATATATTTTGTAGAATTAATGCATCGGCTCTCCCTGTTTGTATACTGCTGCAAATATCTCAAGCTTCATTTGTGTGGATAGTAAAAGTTTAGAGAATGGAGAAGAAATTATTGTAATTTCTAATTGTCTCTGGCACTGCATATTTTAAGCCAAAATAGCCAACTTAGCCAGTGATATTTGGAATATATTTCTTATCAGTATAGAAAGTAATGCCAGGGCTATTTATTTTCCACAAATACAGCCATCCCAAGTATAGAATAGCCCTTTCATAGCCCACAGCAGCATAACAAAGGTTATGGCAGCAAGTCCAAAGGAATACTTCGTTTAGTTGGTGCTGGAGGATAAAGTTTGCTAGCCCCAATGTAATTATCCAGACTGGAATATGACCAAGGTGCTGTGTTAACATCTCTAACAGTGGGAGAAAAGCCACAGGTGAGGTCTGTAATGACTTCAGTGGCCAAAGCCTTTTTTCTGGTCTCATTTGCAAGAGAGCATCTTGAACATCTCGAAAGCCTCAGAAGCCATTGTAGATGTAAGGGAGAGAGCCCAGAGTTACCATCTGGATCCCAAGTACCACATTTCTTGTCACTGGAAGAAGTCATAATTCCAGGTATTTGTGCCATTGAAATAAAACTTTCTTCTTCATCCCATTGAATCTTTGTGAGGGAGGAGGTAGTGTCCCCGAAGACAACCCTGACAGAATCACAGGATAGGCAAAGTCTTTCATACCTCCAGTTCCTTTTACAGTGAATGCCCTTTACCTTTCACCACTGCCCAGGTGTTTATCTCCTTTGTAGGGTTTTATTCACATCTGTGTATCAGCACATCTTTGTTAAAGTGTAAAAGCTGATAAAAGGTTGAAGTACTTTTCTGGAGGGATTCCTGAGTGTCTTGCATATATTAAGTGCTCAATACGTATTTGCTTAGTTTTAATAGTGGAATTGTACCTACTATTTTTATACATAGGGAAGATTTTTTTTTTTTTTTATCCAGGGAATCTTTTAATACCACTTAAATAATATCGTACTATGTATTTCTTTGGGAATTATTTCTTTAATAAACATTTGTTGTATAAACATTCACTGTATAAATGGTACTGTATTTGGCTTTGGGGATCATACAGATCCTTATTTTTTTGGTGGTGGGGGGGGGGGACGGAATCTCGCTCTGTCGCCCAGGCTGGAGTGCAGTGAGGCGATCTGGACTCACTGCAAGCTCCGCCTCCCGGGTTCACGCCATTTTCCTGCCTCAGTCTCCCGAGTAGCTGGGACTATAGGCGCCTGCCACCACGCCCGGCTAATTTTTTGTATTTTTAGTAGAGACGGAGTTTCACCATTTTAGCCAAGATGGTCTCGATCTCTTGACCTCGTGATCTGCCCGCCTTGGCCTGCCAAAGTGCTGGGATTACAGGCATGAGCCACCACACCCGGCCTCTTACAGATTCTTAAGGCACAGTTGCTGCTCATGGAGGAGAACATGCTGCTTGCCCGGAAGTGCACAGATTCAAGTGTGTTCTGGCAAGTGGACTGTGCGTGGAGGTTGGTATGGAGAGCAGGGCAGAAGACACAGAACATGGAGGACCTGGCAGAGTCCACCAAAGGTTTTGGACTTAATAATGTTGTCAGTGTTTTTCAAATCTGTCTGTTCATGGGAATCCCACGATGTGTTTGTCACAATACTGATTTCCAGATCCCACCCAAGACACACTGAGTGGACATCTTCAGGGACATGGCCTGGTGTAGCAGACATAGTCAGTTTGCTACTTATATGCCCTGACACTCCCTTCTTCAGGATGCAGTTCTACAAGTACCTCCTATTCCCCACCTGGCGTTTCTCTCCTGTGTGTGGGGAAGCTTAGTAGTGCAGCACAGTTAATGGCCTCAGGAACAGACTTCAGCCAGTGATACAAGAGAGCTGGGTAATCTGCTAGCATCCTCTGCCAATGGGCACAATAACTGATGCATATTTCACACTATGTCCTGTAGTTCCCATGTGAAACTGAGCCTCAGTTACCCACAGTCATAGCCAGCTAGACAACCTGTGCTTTAAAAATGGCTGTCCCAGCTACTCGGGAGGCTGAGGCAGGAGAATGGCCGAAACCCAGGAGGCGGAGCTTGCAGTGAGCTGAGATCCGGCCACTGCACTCCAGTC
>NW_012111031.1:8480417-8499772 GCF_000951035.1 Colobus angolensis palliatus
GGGAGGCTGAGGCAGGAGAATGGCCGAAACCCAGGAGGCGGAGCTTGCAGTGAGCTGAGATCCGGCCACTGCACTCCAGTCTGGGCGACAGAGCGAGACTCCGCCTCAAAAAAAAAAATAAAAAAAAATAAAAAAAAATAAAAAAATAAAAATGGCTGTCTCCTTTCTCCATTCCTCTTCCAGTACTTCCTAGGATCCCCTCCCCAAATAAGTAACTTGTACTTAAATTCTGTCATAAAGTTGGCTTCTTCAACAAAAGATATGGAAGAATCTGCTTATTTATTTATTTAAATAATGAGGCCAGTTTGGGAGACCTCAGGTGATAGAGACCTACTGATGAGGGCATTGCTCCTTAGATCTGCAGCTTAGAAAGATGATTCTGGCAGATGTGTGGGAAATGGATTGATGGAGGAGGCGTTGGGGGACGTGGAGACCAGCTAGGAAGTGGCACTGCTCAGACAAACAATCATGAGTACCTAAGCTAAGGTAATAACTGTGGGGATGGAAATACGGAAAGGATTTGAGATGGATTGTCTGAAACAGTCAGCATGACATAGAGGCCTGTGCCATGTGGTCACTTAGCTGCCGTTCTCCAGATGAGTGTTCAGTCCTCCACCTGGTCCTGTTGCCCTGCCCTGCCCATTGGACTTGGCGCCCCTGGAAGGGCTGGGAATCCTCTATCTTGCCTGTAATCTTAGGCTTTCTACAGTCAAGTAGTACATGTCTGAGCATAAATAAAAGAAGGAAAGATAAATTGAAGAATATGAATAATTCACTTTCAGATCATTAAAGGAAGAAAGTTATATTTTATGGGAAGGATTTGTGGAGTTGTAGAGAAGGAGAGCTGAAGAGAGATCTGTGGTGCATCATTTTGTGATGAACAGTGATTTTTTTTCCCCCCTTGCTCTTGGCAAAGAGGTGATTTTCATCCACCATCAGTTTCTGGAAGACCTAGCATGACTCTTTGTGCATTTGTATCTGTTGTTTTCCCTGCTGCTTCGATAGCCTATATTTTAGCTAAGTGAATGAGTGGTAGCTGGGGGTGGGGTTGTTTTTTTTCCTCTTGTTCTGTCATAATGCCAAGCTTTTGACTGCAATTTTTCCTGCCAGTTCTTAGGCCACTAGCTCCCAAAGGGGATAAAGGGGTAAAGAGAGTGAGAGAAAGAAAGCATAAATCTGTAAAGAGAGCTGTTTTGAATTAAATGCTTAATTATGAAATGAACAGGTTGAAGCTTGTTAGAAGATATGAAATAAGATAAGACAGGCTTCTAATTATCCCATGTATGAATACTAATATTCTGACTCTCTCTACAGTCAGAAATGCAAAGGCTGAATAATCAAACAATAGCAACCTGACATTATCCCCATATTTTTGCAAAAGTAGTATCAAGTCAATGACAAAGAAAAGACCAAATTATGAGAAGCTGTGGGGTGGGTCAGCAAAGAGCTTACTGGGCTTGGCTTAACAGCGAGAACAAAGAGTGCTGACAGTTGAAATACTGAGCGTGTGAGTGTAAGGGGCCCCGGACACACAGTAGAAAAGAGGAGGCCTTGTGAATTGTGGATATTATGTACATATTTATGATATTTTTATTGAGCATTTTATTTTGGGATAATTGTAGATTCCCATGCAATTTTGAGAAATAATACAGACTTTGGGAGGCCGAGGTGGGTGGATCACTTGAGATCAGGAGTTCGAGACCAGCCTGACCAACATGGTAAAACCCCGTCTCTACTAAAAATACAAGAACAAAAAAATAGCCAGGCATAGTGGTGGGCACCTGTAATCCCAGGTACTTGGGAGGCTGAGGCAAGAGAATCGTTAGAACCCGGGAGGTGGAGGTTGCAGTGAGCCAAGATTGTGCCATTGTGCTCCAGCCTGGGCAACAGAGTGAGACTCTGTCTCAAAAAAAAAAAAAAAAGAAATAATACAGAGTACAGAGAGATCGTGTGTACCCTTCGCCCAGTTCCCACAAAGATAACATCTTATAAAACTATAGTGTACAGTTTTGTTAGCAGGATATTGACATTGATACAATCCATCAATCTTATTCAGATTTCCTCAGTTTTACTTGTACATGTGTGTGCGCACATATGTATCTACTTTTATGGACGATTTATGATATTTTTCATTTTAAAAGTCAGCTTTTTTTTATTTTTAGAAAAAGTGGTATATAGTTTATAGCTCTCTTCAGATACTTATTTTCAAATTAAATAAGAACTCATACTTTTTTGAGTCCAAAGGTTACAGTTCTCTGAGCATATTGTGAAGCAGAATTCCCAACAACAGTTCCATCTAACAACAGAATCGGTATCAGGATGTGGTGAGCTCCCTGTACCAGCAAGTGTACAGTCAGAGGCTGGCCAGTCCTCTGTTACAAACACTGCAGAAGGATGTGACGGCAGCTGCTGTGGCCAGTAGATTGTCTACCTGTAGTTGCAGAGAAGCCCAAGAGTTTGATGATGAGGCAGCAGATTTGAAATCTTTCCATTTTTAAAACATTATTATTTTTGTTTTATTATACTTTAAGTTCTAGGGTACATGTGCACAACGTGCAGGTTTGTTACATATGTATACATATGCCATATTGGTGTGCTGCACCCATCAACTCGTCATTTACATTAGGTATATCTCCTAATGCTATCCCTCCCCACCCCCCACCCCACAACGGGTCCCACAACGGGTCCCGCTGTGTGATGTTCCCCACTCTGTGTCCAAGTGATCTCATTGTCCAATTCCCACCTGTGAATGAGAACATGCGGTGTTTGGTTTTCTGTTCTTGCGATAGTTTGGTGAGAATGATGGTTTCCAGCTGCATCCATGTCCCTACAAAGGACATGAGCTCATCCTTTTTTATGAAAAGTCAGCCTTTTATAGTGTAGAATTTTTCTTAAGAATTTTTTTTCACTGGTTTGGACTAGTCCTGACTTAATTGTAACCGAAGAAAGCGTAACAGAGAATAAATTCCCCAACCCCCTTCCAACGTGGATTCTGCATGGCAGCATCAGCGGCTACTTGAATGTGTCAGGAATTCCTGTCAGTCAGCTATTCCAGAAGGTAGAACTTCTAGTTTATTTATTCCTTTGTGACCATTGTAGGACAATAAGCAAACCTTTTAAAAGTATGTCTGTTGTAAAAAGAGCTTCTTATTCAAGCTCACTGGAACTCCTCTTCCTTTGACCAGCATTTCTATCCTCCTCTCTGGTGTTGGGTCCAGCATTCCTGGCTCTTCCTTCCTCCTCTCTGTAGATGAGGGGGCTCACCCTGCAGGCTGCTTTCTCAGATTTCTGAGTCAGCTGACTTGCTGTGTTTTACCCTTGGGAGGCACTGGTGGGAGACTGCAGGGAAAAGGGTGATGCAGGATTTTTTTGTTTTTTGTTTTTTTTTCCTAGCTGTGGGTAGCATCCCTGGCAATGGGAATTCACGTCTGTAGCACAGCTTGTGCTCAACAGACCTTCTCTGGTTCTAGCTGCTTACTAGTGACTTTGTCGCACAGATTCCAGCAATACTACCTCCTGCTATAGTCCAGAGGAGGTAGTGCTTCCTGTCCATGCTAATCTCTAGATTACCTCAGTATCTGGTGGTAGGCTGTCTGCAGCTCCATCACCTGAGTAATTAATTCTCTGCATTTAATTTCCTCAGTGGAAAATACTTGAAGATATTTCTATTTTCCTAGTTAGACATTCCCCAGTTCCTCAGAGCATGGGAATGTTATAAATCTGGTGAGACTTTTTGTCTTCTGACATTGTAGCTTCTTCCACTGCAAAAAATCTTACTAGTTCCAGGTGGGGTAGAAGTTACCTGCATTTATAACTTCACCCCTGCCACCAGGAATCTCTGTCCCTTTGCTGATTCTTCATTCCCTCCTTGTCTGTGGTTTCCAAGCACCTCTTTTTCATACATGTTTGTCAACTTGGTAATTCCCCTCCAATGTCTTTCTTATTCTGTCCTTCAAACCCTCATTTGCTAACACCCCCTGTCTTATTTTCTACCAGCAGTTCTTACTGACCTCATCTCTTATGTGTTATATCCTTAACATACTAACATGTTGGTCTTATGATTCACTACTAAATGTACGTTGGCTTTCAGTTCATATCTCTGCTCCATAGGGTTTGGTTTGGCTGGCACTTTACTGCAAAAAAATACTTTTTATAGTATTATCAGGCTCCTCCACCTTATTGCCTCTGGAAGTATATGTGGTTATACCATAAAAACAATGTCAAGAACATTAATAAGAATGCTTGATTAAGAAAAAACAGGCCTCAAGTAGCATCTTCAAACATAAGGCAAATTAAGGTCTGTCAATGGAGCAAAGCTGGGGGCCCACCATAGTGGTCACACACACTGCCTTAAGGAAGGAGGCACACAAGAGCAGCTTGGATTCCTTAGGGGTGGTGGTGGGGCATTGTGGTGACTCTTCAGGCTCCCTGTCTGTGTTGGAAAGAGGTTTTGTTGGTTGCAACCATGTGGGTTCCCTAGCAGCTTCATTCTTTCTCCAGGGGCCCCAAGCCAAGCAGAGAGAGCAGGGAGCTGGAGCCTCAATTAAGAACAAGCTTTAGAGCTATCTCTAACTAAGATGTTCAAAAGGGCACATCAATCACCCAATCGTGGGCAGTCCATCCTCAGATGCCAGGAGCAGTTTAAGGATTGTAGCACACATGGAGATAGTCTTAAAATTAGTAGCCATGCAAATCACCACCAGGTCTACTGACCTGAGACCTGGGAAAACTCAAAGTTTTGGCCGAAGAAAACTTAAGTATTGAAAAATCACCTGTGGGCTAGGTGAGGTGACTCACACCTGTAATTCCAGCACTTGGTGAGACCAAGATGGGAGGATCACTTGAGGCTAAGAGTTGGAAACCAGCCTGGGCAACAAAGTGAGACCCTGTCTCTACAAAAAATAAAAATATTAAGGATGCACACCTATAGTCCCAAGCTACTCAGGAGGCTGAGGTGGGAGGATTGCTTGAACGCAGAGGAGTTTGAGATTATAGTGAGCTATAACCATGCCATTGTACTCCAGCCTGGGTGAAACAGCATGGGAGACTTTGTCTCTAAAAAAAAGAAAAGAGGCTGGGCACGGTCGCTCAGGCCTGTAATCCCAGCACTTTGGGAGGCCCAGGCTGGCAGATCACTTGAGGTCAGGAGTTTAAGGCCAGCCTGGCCAATATAGTGAAACCCCATCTCTACTAAAAATTCAAAAATTAGCTGGGCGTGATGGCAGGCACCTGTAGTCCCAGCTACTTTGGAGGCTGAAACAGGAGAATCACTTGAACCCGTGGGGCAGAGGTTGCAGTGAGCCAAGATCATACCACTGCACTCCAGCCTGAGTGACGAGCGAAACGCTTGTAAAAAAAAAAAAAAAAGAGAAAAGAAAGATTGCTTGTGGCTTGCGGCATGGATGGTAAATGTGTTCAGGTTTTGATGTTCTGCTGCCCTTGCAGTGAGAGCAGGGCTGGGGGATGTGTTGTGGGCTGATGCACACAGTTATGAACAGATGGATCTTTTTGGAACCTGTCTGTAAGGCCATCCCTTGCCTCTGCTCTCCATAATGATCAGAGGTGGTGAGTGCTGGGCGGGAGGATTGTGGATTAGGCGGCTCTGAGTGAACTGACAATGGAAAAGAAATAAGCTTATTTTAAATGGGCATAAGCTTTGAAGGCAAGTAATTAAGACACACTTCAGCCTCATGGACAAATTAGGGTTCTAGTTAATACAAGTGCAAGATTGGAAAAAAAAGTCAATCACGTGCACACCTATAATCACTGAAGAGCAGTTTGTTTAGTAACAAAACACCAATTATGCCTGCCTTTATGTGAGTTTCTCCTCCATTTTCCTTTTTCTTTATCTCTCAGAACCGACTAAGTCCAGGGCCCTTATTTTCTGATAGTACTCTATACACCCTTTTTCAAGAAAGTCATGCCTGTGTGAAAGCAGCTAACAGTTTCTCCTGACATCCTTCTGAATTCTAGTCTTTTATCCATTTCAATTGTATCTTTCTGCAGAGATGTACACTATGTTTCTTTCCTTGTTACTTAGTAATGTACTGTGGCATGAAGAAGTGGAATTTTAAGTGGAATTTTCTTGGGCATTAGAGATTTGATTCTATCAAGCATCACAAAGCAGGTGCTGTAGAAGTCAGAGAAGCTATTTTCTGTGCTTGGTGGATGCACTCTATATTGAGTTGATTCTAAGAAGTTTCTGAGTTTTCTTATCTAGTTATTATGAATTTTAGAATAACTATAAAATTTTAATTTTCATATGATATTGCAATTATAGTCCTTTAATCATTTTGTGGTAGAGATTTAATGTTTTTGGAGAAAAGCATGCTAGATATTCATTGTGTGTGCCTGATGAATAGGTATTTGTTGTGCCAAGTTCACACAAGATGCTGGGAACATGGTGGTGAACAAAATAAGCAGCATTCCTGTCTTGGGAGTCTACAGTTTACTGGAAAAGACATCAAACAGATAAACAGAACAGTAATTATGTAATTGGATCTTATGATAAGTACTTTGAAAAAACCGGGTTTGTCTGAAAGAGCATAATGAAGGGGAAGTGGTCAGAGGAGGCATATATGGGAGAGTAATTTATAAATTCTTACCAGAAGGGTGGTTGGGGTTATCCAGGTGAGAGTCCCAAGTATGAAACCCAGATAAGCGAAAGCTTGGCTTTTAGAAACCAGGAGACCAGTGTGGCTGGAGAGTATAGAGAGAAAGGGTGAACAGTGGTGGGAACAAGGTTGCTGAGGTGGAGGTTAGGACTCAATTATGCCAGACCTAATAAACCATGCTGGGGACTTTGGATTTTCTCCTATGTGCAATGGAGAGCCACTGAAGTGTTTTTGCTTTTGCTTTTGTCTGCCATTTAAAAAAAAGAGGTGAAATTCACATGACACAAAATGAACCATCTTAAAGTGAACAATTCAGTGGCATTTAGTCTATTCACAATATTGTGCAGCCAGCAAAGGGAAATTCTCCTTAAGCAGTCATTTAAGGGTTTTAAGGGAAGTGATGTGGTCTGATTTGTAATACATAAAACCCTTCTGGCAGGTTTCTGGAGAAGAGATTGGAGAGGGCAAGACTAGAAACAAGAGAACTAATTTGGAAATTATTTTCAAGTGCAGGAATAGATGGTGGTGGGTTCCTGGACAAGGGACAAGAATAGTGACCGTAAATGTAGAGAAGAGTAGAATGATCCAGAATAGAGTTATAGAATCAGGTTTGATTATCTGTAAGTGACAAAATCCCCTTGTAATGATCTACATCATTGTTTCCCGAAGGGCGATCCATACACTATTCAGATCTATCTAGGTTGTTTTTAAAATTACAGGTAGCAGTCCATCTCACGCTACTGATGCCGAACGCTGAAGATAGTCCATGAAGGATTCGTGTTGGAACTGAAGTTTGAGAACCACTCAGTCTTCAGTATTGTCTTCTTTCCTTTGTTTTTTTTTCCTTTTTCTTTTTCTTTTTCTTTTTTTTTTGGAGACAGAGTCTTGCTCTGTCACCCAGGCTGGAGTGCAGTGGCACAATCTCAGCTCACTGCAACCTCTGCCTTCTGGGTTCATGCGATTCTTCTGCCTTAGTCTCCCGAGTAGCTGGGATTACAGGCGTGCACCACCATGCCAGGCTAATTCTTTGTATTTTAGTAGAGACAGGGCTTCTCCATGTTGGCTAGGCTCGTCTTGAACTCCTGACCTCAGGTGATTCACCTGCCTCGGCCCCCCAAAGTGCTGGGAACTTCTTTCCCATTTTTATGCTCTGTAGGATTGAAGGCTGCCAACAGTCTATCTAGGCGGGAGGGAGTTAGAGTCAGACACAGAACAGACAAATGGATAGCGTAGTGCATGCTTGTAATTTTGAGTGGGAGGAACACTTTTTGGGGATGCATCTTTCACTTGATCCCAAAGCCAACATGTAGTATAGACAATTTGATACTTGGTGTTCATTTTAGATTATTTTCTTTGAGTACCGTGGCTTTCTCAGAACAAAATAGTGTCTGACTGTGAATAATGCCAGTATCATGAAATACAATGTAAGTAGCGTAGTAATTTATTATAAAAGCAACAAATAACTGCTCGAAATTAACTTGTAACTGATGGAAAGTATCTCCTATTATCTTTGCAGTTACTTTGTATCTATAAGATTCCTTTTACTTTAAAGAGATATCACACCAATGAACTGATTTTAGAAGCCAGAGTTTTTGAGACCTTTTGGGGAAGATTCTACAAACTCTGGTAAAAAATCACCAGTAAACAAATAGAGATTTTATCTTTGACTTCTGTTTGCCTTTGGTGGATATTTCTAAACCCAGCGTTACCTGTTAGACCTGTCGCTTCCAGCCTGAATCTACATCACTCAGATGTCTCTAACCCATGTTTTTCAAAAATCTTTCAAAGAATCTCTCTTTACAAAATGTATGTAATGTACTTAATTAATTAAGTTATAGTTATAGAACTGAAAGACGTCACAGAGAACATCTAGTCTTCTAGTTTCCTTGAAACTATTACTTTTGGAGAGCCTGGAGTGACTAGAATGAGGCTCCTTTACTGAGGGGTGGGTTAGGTCCTTGGGGGTTTATCCCACACAAAAAAAGGTGTGGATACCTAGCAACAGTCAGGGAGGCACCATCTGTCTAATATGAGAGTGCTCAGAACCCCTTTGCAACTTTTACGTGGCCTCAAAGGTTCCTGCCCTTTCTGGAGGCAGCTGTGTCATTGCTCTGCCTATGACTCTGCCCTCCTCCTGCCTTGGGTTCTCTCTTTTTGGGATAGGAAGTGTTCAGCTTCTGGAGGATGTTTCATTTTGATTAATGTTATTTCCACTCTTCTAGAAAGACACTTAGGTACCGCTGGCTGTGTCTCTTTTTCAGCATGTATAAATTCAGATCTGAAAGGGGTTTCATTGCTTCATAGTGGAGTTTTATAATGAATAATAATTTGAGTGCCTGGCTAGTTTTCTTGATTTTTTTTCTCCTGGAACACTTAAGTTTGGAGAGGGATGTGAAGCCAAGCCATCCATTTATTTTACACTAGAGACAGACAGAATCAGTAAATAGCCAGTTTTTAGAAGCATATTTTTCTCCCACAAAAATGAATGTTGTTGTACCAGGGTAAACACTGTAGAAGAACACAAAAAGAAAGTAAAATTCCTCAGAATTCCTACTAGAGATAACCGTTGTTGACATATCCAGGCATATCTCTGAGTATGTGTGTGTGTGTACATACATACATATACTATATGCAGATAAAGTAAATAAATGAGATTTTCATTGTATGTACTGTTATATAATCCATTTTTCATAATAACATGTAATGGGCCTCTCTCCATGTCAACAAATTTTTTAATGCCTTGAATACTTTTATTTCATGCCTTTCATTGTAATACATTTCCCATGGCAAACTAACATAAGTAGAACATACTGAAAAATCCAGTGGATAGGGGATTCAGGCATGATTTAATCAGAATATAGGATTTCTTTCTTTATAATTTTCTGTTTCTTACTCTTTTCATACTCCTAATGGTAGCAAAATTTCTGCATCTCTAGGAGCACATCAACTTTCCGGAGAAAAAGAGCTTCTCTTCTTTAACTCCTTCTACTTACACCATTATAGGTCATGTGACCGGGGGAATGCCATTTTTCTCATTGTCTCAGATCTGGGTAAAAGTGTATACTAACTTCATCCAAACTTCATGAATTGGAAACTAAGAGTTTTATTAGAGAAGGGGAAATGCCTCGCTGACTAGGCAGCTAATGGTGCTTGTTAGAGTTTACTCTAGATTTACGAATAGACATTTGTTTCCAATTTTTCATTCTAAAATTCATTGCTGCTCTAGGCATACTTGTATGTACACCATTTTACACTTGGGCAATTATCTCATTTGGGTAAATTCTTATTAGAGAAATTGCTGGATCAAAAGATATGCCCCTTTTGCATTTTACATAAGCCATCTAAGCCATGAAACTACACTATTGCCAATTATGCGTTGATATCCCTCAACTGCCTGTTGTGAGCTTTTTTTTTTTAGTCTCCAAACCTTTAAGTGGAGGCTTCAGAATTAAAGCAGAATTTCAGGTGTAACAATTTCTCTGAGCAAGACAAATTGGAAGTGACATCATTTGAGGTTAATCAAAGCTCCTGTGGTTTTTAAGTGTTTCACGAGGAAGGCAAAGAGAAAGGGATGGAGAGGAATGTATTCTACCAGCTGTAAGCCTAGTGCTTGGTGGGTGATGGCCTAGAGATAGACTATTTGGGAGCCCCTGAGTGGCCACCTGTATCTTGCTGTCAACACATGCTTGCTCTGCAGTCAGTCTGTTACTGTCTACTTCCCCATTCCAATATAGGATGTAAAGACCAGTGAAGCATAACTGAAAGTGCTTGGAGCTAATGGCCATCTATGCAATTACTCTCTGCTCTCAACTGTAGTTTTTCTGAAATTCTTGCAGTTGAATTTAGTTAAAAAAACAAAACAAAAGAAAAAACTAAGAAGTCAGTGATTTCTGGGGTGGCAGCACTAAGTGTGCCTTGGTCATCCTTTTGAGGAAGTGAATGGGGAAGCTCATTAGGGTGGCTCACTTGCAGGGACCTGGTGGCAGAGGGGTGCTTTTTGCCATAGTAGCCTTTATCAATGTGAAGGAGAAGGGCATTTAGACAGAAACCTAGCAGAAGATTCAGTGTTGTGGGTAATGTCTTTTGAGTATTTTCAGGCACAGTTGCATATGTCATCCTATTCAATCCTCATGGCAACCTTTTTAATGACAGTAAGAGGAAGCCAAAACATAGATTAAGTAACTTGCCCACTGTGATAGCTGGCAAATAGAAGAAGCAAGAATTCTGAACACCTTCCTTCGCCATATTGTTCACTGTGTTGCTTCTTTTCTCCCCAAATAGAAATTAACTAATGGCAATTTGTTTCTTTTATTTTAACTGATACGAGAAAATAAGCAATACAGTTAAGTATTGAAATTGAGATATGGCATTGGAGAGATTCACCTAATAATTGTAAATGATAAGTGACTGCAAGTGTAAATGGCCCAAGTAAGATTTCTGACCTGGGCAGACAAAGAAATCGGATCGACAATGACAAAGGGAACAGGCTTACTTGTGAAAAATGACTGCTGGTTGGGAGTATTCATGAGCATGAGAAACATGGAAAGAGGCCAAGTGGTAAAAATAGATGAGATAAAGTAATATGGCATGTATATGTTTTAAAGCTATAAATATGCTAAAGAAATATTAATACTTATTATTATCAAATTAAATATTTATTTATGTTTTAAGAGGCAGTATCTTGCTTTGTTGCCCAGTCTGGAGGGTAGTGGCACAATCATAGCTCACTGTAACCTCGAACTCCTGGGCTCAAGTGATCTCCCTCTCAGCTACCCAAGTAGCTAAGACTGCAAGGCATGTGCCAACATGCCTAGGTAGTTTTTTAATTTTTTTTTTTTTTTTGCAGAGACAGGATCTCACTATGTTGCCCAGGCTGGTCTTAAACTCCTGGCCTCAAGTGATCCTCCTGCCTCAGCCTCCCAAAGTTCTGGGATTATAGACATGAACCACCACACTCAGCCTAGAAATATTTATTATGGAAGCATATGTTCATTACAGAAAATTTGATTGGTGGAGATTTGGAGATGTCTGAACTTGTCTACTATGTTTATTTGGGTTCAGAATGCTAGAAGGATGTAGAACAATTAAACAGTAATCAAAAAGGAAGAAAAGCACAATATAAATGAAGCACAACTTTTATCAGAGTGAAAATATATGTATATAAAAAAGAAAATGTTAGGTTGTAGAGTACTTAGTGGGGAAAAATATGGCTTAAGCTCACTGGAATGGAGTTATGTAATACATAACCAGTTCATTTGACATTTAGAGTATGGAACAGTTCTTTGTGGGCATCCACTAAAAGAAGCCCCCCCACACACACTCTCTTAGTCTCTCTCCCTCCTCCTCATCTCTAACTGCTGAATGCCAGGTGGAGCTGGAGGGCACTGACAGATTGAGTGGTCCTAGTGAGTCTGGTATTGCATCTGGCATCCAGTGTATTGCTCTCCTCAGGCTCCTGCAGGCTGCTATGCAGTGCCCATATTTGTGGTGTCTGCCAGTGGACAACTGCTTAAGAGCCACGGGGGAGAGTAGAGGGCTTTGGCAAGTGCCCAGCTGTGTATGACAGACCCTGCTCACTGTAAGTGCTTTGGTGGGAGCTGAGTGCATTATTTCCCACTGATGCTCTAATGAACCCATTACAGAATATCTGCTGTACCGTCTCCTTAGTCACCTTTATTGGGAATTGACTTCATTGCCCAATTGCACTGATTGTTAGAAACTTTCTTTTAATGCACAGTCTAAACTTTTCCCTCCTTGGCGTGAGGCAATTGCTGTCTGCCCTATTTGGCAGTTGCTGGGAGTGGCTGTGAACACTGGTGATATTGTTGGCTGAGGAGTAAAACAGAAGCTGCATAAAGTTTGGCTCCCTGCATACTTCAGGGCACAGGTTCTGATCCCAAGGTTGAAAACAACACAGAAACAGTAACTAAAAATGTCATTGAGCCGTGCACACTTGAGTGGCCTTCGGTGCCCAGTGGAGACGTCTGGGTTTCAGTGTGGAAGATGCCACTACAATCTTCCAGGGCTCCAAATTTTTGCTCCTGTCTCTTTCGTCTGAAAATCTTAGTGTGAAATATTTAGTACCCTAGGAAAGCTAAATTAATGGTGAGTCAGAGTAATTAAGGCAAAGTAAATAATCTCCAAGGTTCTCATTCCCCGTGAAACTAATTTCATATCTTATCCTTCATGTGTTAAAAATAGTTCTCTGCTAATTCAAGATGCCTGTGCTCTGTGTTGGTGAAGTGCACTTCACTTCTATTGAAAGGATGCAGATTAGAGAGTTATTTTCAATTGGGCAATTTTTTTTTTTAAGAGAGACATTCATTTTGGCACCATGAGAGCGTGAATCTCTTTGGGTGAGCTGAGAGTTGGATACAGCTGCAGCCGGGCAGATGATGGGCCAACTAGCTTATGATAACTTGCAGCTGGGATATCCTTTTCATCCTTTTAGTGAGAATTCTCAATTCCCATTCTTCTGTTCCATGATGAAATTAGTTTAATTTTTTGCATGGTTTTTGACTGTCCGTAGCTTGACCTTGTCTGTGTCTACAAATTTAGAAACCAAGTCTGTTTTACTCTTCTGAGCAATGGGAACATTGGGACTTGAATATAATTTTAATTATTTCTCATCTTAAAATAATCATGAAATACAAGCTCATAACTGTTCCCTGTATGAGTTTTTAGATTTCAGTGCCCCAAAGTTTACCTTTCTACAGTTGAGCTATAGCAGTGCACTACCCCATTGTCCCGGGGGTTGGGACAATTGTGGTGCTTTGGCTTGAGTGCATGGCTAGGATACTATGCTTTCTCAGGTGAATGAATTGTGTTAGGATTTATTGTTACAGCAATAGTCTTAATCAAATAAGATAATTCTTTCTCTCTCTGTGACCAGAAAATGTTTTGGCTAGAAAGAACATAGATCTTTGGAGGAAAATGTTTAACATACAGTCCTCAGTTACCTACAGTTGAAATATGAGATCATTATCACTGCTCCTTTGCACCTTCAGGATCCCTCGGTTACCTTTTGTTTTCTTCAAAGAGTTGCCTCAGTCCTTTAGTGCATCAGGGACCTGTTTTTCCAGAGAAACACAATTTTGCTTTTAGAATGTTTTGAGGTGGCAACACAGGAGTGGAATATTCAGTGTCCAGTGCGTATCACAGAGTAGAATCTGTATCTAGCCACGTGTCCCAGCAGAAAAATGCAGCTAATCAATGGGAAGAAGCACATATAAAAAGGCTAATGATTCTTTTGTCTTTTAGGGGTTTAGTTTTAGTGTCATAAGAACACATTTTGTACAATGCACTCTCCCCTTTTGCTAAAATTTAAATTTCTTTTTATGAGAAGATACTGAAATTGAGTATAGGCAGACTGTATGTGAAGACATCATACTCTTATTTGTATGTTATGACTTTTTAACATTACTATCTTTATTATAATCATTATCTAACAATGTGAAAAAGCATCATTGCATCTTTTGATCACTATGATTTCTGAATGAACTGGGTAATGATTATGTTCCCTGTTTTAAAGTTGATGAAATTGAAAGTTGGTGAAGTCAATTTATCATTCATTCCTTCCTTGATTCATTGTTTATTTCATAAGTGTCTACTGAGTGCTTCCTAATGTTACTGCAGCTCTGAATATACAAAAATGACACGGTCCCTGCCCTGGAGGAGCACTTAAGCTACTTGAGGAATGGATAGCTATAGATAACTAACAGTGTGTGATCAGCATTAGGAAGCAAATAGTTATCAAGCATTGGAGGAGTGCACAGCAGGGTGTCAGATTAATTCTGACAAGGGAGTTGGGGTGCCGTCCATAGACAAGGGAATTAAGCTAGGTTCCAGGGGCTCTCCGGGTGGAGAAGGTCATTCAAAGCAGAGACACAGAAGAACATAGTATGTCTAGGGAGCATAGTATTAAGTGGGTGGGATGTTGAGAACATGTGGAGAGTACAGGAAGATGAGGTTTGGAAAGGTCATATCAGTTGTAAATGACAGAGTCGGGAAGGTACAGGTTTTTCTGCTTCCCAGTTTGATGTTTTTCCTTTAGACTAGGTTCTTTGTTATTTAGTTTTTTTCCCCCTAAATACATCATTAGCACCCTCTATACATGCCATGTTAAGGAATATGACAACTAGGAGTTTCACTTGGCAAGGTTATCCATTTAAGCCAGAGGTGTAGCTAGCATTTGGTCCATGTACAAATCGGTGCTCTTCCTATGGATCAGTTAAGGTGATGTGAGTGGAGGCTAAGGCCCAGACATTCTCATTTAAGTGTTCTGCCTGTGAAGCAAATTTCATTTTAATCAACCCCAAGTTGCAGGCACTCTTACCTCATGACCTTAGCCCTAGTTTAGAGGGCTCACAGGTTATGTATATTTGGCACTTGCAAATATAAAAGCTTTAGTAATTATTTTGAAGGAGATGGTGTTTTTTTAAGCTGTTTCTTCTGATTGAAAAGTGACTTTTTTGTTCACAGACATGAGGAAGTGTTAGAAATAATTGAAAACAACTTGAAGAAGGAGGATAAAGTGAAAGTAAGGCATATTAGCTGTTAGCTGATATTATTGCTTGAAAGCAGGCGTTTTTGTTAGATTTTGTACACTGTATGTGGTGTAAAGAACAAACCTTTCCATTTTTTTTTCTGAGAGCCATGATGTTATCTTAGTAATTGAAAATAATCTTCTAAAGTTGCTCTTTAACTCGATTTACACAATCCCCTTTCAAATCAGCTGTTATCTGCCCTTACATTTCACAGTAAATGTTGCTGTCTGCACAGCCCCTGCTAACAAGAAGATCAAGTGTAACTCTTTTCATGATTTGAAATAAAGTGTTTCCATCATAATTATCCTGGCTCCTGGTTGTGCTGTTACAAGTGGGCTCATTTCTTAGCTGCCTTTGTGAGGATGTTTCATTGTGGAATATAAGGCCCTCTGTTCAAGCAGAGTTTTCTTTCACAGACATCTTAAGGATTTCTCTAACTCTTCAATCATTTTAATTTTTTGTTAGAATGTGTTTTTGTTGATGTTTCAGGGTTGTGACTGCAGTTAAGACAAGGTAGACTTTACCTCTGAAGTGTCACTGAGCTATACTGGGTGACACTTAAGAGGCACTGTATCCCCTGTTTAAATCTTCACTGACCTCGTTTTGGCAAAATTAGAATAAACAGTATGCCTATTAAGCTGCGGCAGGCAGGTTTTACATAGGTGTTTTATGTCGGTGGTAAGAGGTAAACATTAAACTGTGCTACCTGGGAATGTTGTGAAAAGCTGTGGAATCTCCTTTGGGATTCTTCAGGAATCAGATAAATTCTTATAGGTCTAGGATACAAATTCTCTATGCATCTTACATATCTGTGATAATACATGTAACTTTTTCTAGATAGTGTTCACATTTTACGTTATGTTCCACATGCATTACTGATCTAAATTTTTTTTTTTGCTTATTCTAGGCTAGCAACATTTTCAGTAATGTTTTCTTTAGCTCAAAATTGCTAATTGCTTACTTTCTCAGGGAAGATGTCAATCAACTGCTATGGAAAGATAATAGGACATGAAGTTCTATTCAAGTTGGAGTATTAAATCAATCTGACATTGTACTTAGTAAGTTCTCAGAGGTATTCATTTCTAGTATTTTGGGAAGTGAATGAGGCTTGAGGGTTGAACTAAGATTGGGGTTGGAGTGGGAAAACACTGAAGCAACTAGTTGATTTTCAGACTTGTTTTGAATAGAGTCCTCATAGCTCCACTTCATGATGTCATTTGGAATGTTTAGATTAAGACCTGCTATAGACTGAATGTTTATGTCCTCCAAAAATCTGTGTTTAAATCCTAATCCACAGGTGATTAGATCATGAAGGCAGGAGTCTCATGAACAGGCTTAATGCCTTGTAAAAGAGCCAGGAGCACTCCCTTGTCCCCTTTACACTCTGTGAAAATGCAGTATGAACACAGCCGTCTATGAGCCAGGGCGTGGGCCCTCACCAGACACCAGATCTGCTGGCACCTTATGTTGGGCTTCCCAGCCTCCAGAACTGTGAGAAATAGATTCCTATTGTTTATAAGCCACCTAATCTATTGTATCCTGTTACTGCAGCCCAGGAAAGACAAGGCCTAACTCTTCTGCTTAGCAAACTGTAATTGCCTGAAACATTTTAAGCCTAACTTCCCTTGGATGAAAAGTAAGAAGGTTGAAAACAATTATTTTCTAAGATTTTCAACTTCTCCAAAAATGATGAATTCAGTTAAATATGAAGAAGATTCAATGCATCATATACCATTAATAAAGAGAGTAAATTTATTAGCCGTATTTAAACTACACAGTTTGCCTTTTTCAGCTATCCACTGCATTGATTAACTCCCATTAGTAGGGCTAATTGAGAATGGATTGAATCACTTAGAAACCTTTCTAATTACATTAACAAATATAGAAATTTCTCATAAATAGTTCTTGTAATGCCTCAGAGGCTTCATATGTGACGCTTTCTTTTTAAAAAGTATGTTCTGACTTTAGGTAGACTAAGCATTGTTTTGCATTGTCAGTAGAAAGAAGTAAATATCTTGCCTAATTCCCACAGTTGGCTACCACGAGTGCATTTTCAGTAGTCTAGGATTCCGAGTGAGTGCTTGTCCCAGATTATTAACTTTCATCTGGTGAAAATGGATGCCACTGGCTCACATTTACTGGCGGCTAGAGACTTAAGTTGTACTTCTCCATCTCTTTCTATATTGTGTTTTGATTAGTGCAATGCTTACTAGTACTACCACTTACATAGAGGGACAATCGTAGGGAGTTAAATTCAAATTTTATCTCATAGTTAACTATATATGTGAGAAAGTTGATAAGAAACTCAAATCGGATTGTGAAGCTTAATTTATCTGTCCCTAATTATCTGAGAAAACTGAGATGTGGCTGTCCTGTGGACTGAATAATAGCTCCCAACCTGCACACCTTTCCCTCTTCTCAACAGTAGGCTGTTGACAGCACAGGGAGCAATGGGAAAATTGGAGGGAGAGGTTTGCTTAGAGGAAATGGAAATGGCTACATCTGTAGTTTACATTCATCCTCGAGCTCCAGACCGACTTGGGTAATGAAGTTTAAATTGCCCCTGAGCTGCTTTAATTTATGAGTTTCCCACTTAATCGAGATGTTGCCAGATGAATTCTACAGACTTTTGCTAACACTGAGCTATCCCTCAAGATGTATCTCAGCAGCCCTATCCATCTCAGATACACCCATGCACATTAAACATTACCCTTCTTCTTGTACCAGTAAGTCCAGTGTTATAGGACATATGGTTTAGAAAAAGCAGACAAGGAGAATATGCCTTAATTCGATTTATAGGAGGAGGCAGCATGACCCTAGAGAAGAGCAGAGACACACTTTTATTTTATTCTGTTTTATTGTTTTTGTTGCTCTTTCTCTTCCTGTTCTGCTGACCACTTGGAATGATGTTTCCAATTCCGTTCCTGTAAAAGTTTGTAATATTTTACTAATTGGAGCTGGAAGGAGACACAGATTTGGCTTAAAGCAGCAAGAACATGGTGAGCACTTTAAAATGTTATATTCCAAGAATCCTGAGTAGATTCAGCAGATGCAGAGGCGAAGAAAGAGGACCCACAGTCCCTTGAGTTGAAGAGCAAGGAAAGGCCTCTCCCAACAGAATGAAATTCTTCTGAAAACAATCTAGTCTCATGCTGAAAAGTGAGCAGACATCCAGAGATAGTGGGCAGGGAGTTGATATTTGTAACATGCTAATGCAGAGTCATTTCTGTGGAAGTGTGTAGGTAGCTTTTTATACTCTCACAGAACTGTGTTTTTTCTCTGTATGAAAAGTGCTCTGAGAGTTACTGCATTTATCCGAAGTAATTTCAAGGTGTTTGGAAAGGTGAAGAGTCCACGTGGCGATTTAGAAACGTGAGGGTATTTTCTTTATCGCCTGAGGTAGTTCCATGTGTTTTGATATGGAATAAAGGTGGTTTCCTTCAGATTGAAAATGTCTGTTAAAAATGTTCACTGGTTTTAGTGCTGAGGAATTTGCATTCTCTTGCCTTAATTTTTCTATACCTGAGGGAAAAAGTAGGTGTCTCGTGGGCATCTCTGCTCTGGGAGCATTGTTTTCTGGAAGGACAATCAGGACAGGAAGGCAGGAGCACTCTCAGACCCCTTTCTGTGACTTTCGGCAGCTCACTTAGAATCTTGGTGGTCTCAGCTTCCCTCTCAAAATATTAATAATTGTACTTGCCTTTTTTCATATCCCAGGAATTCGGGGAAAACAAAGGAGATAGTAGTACAAATGTTTGAGCTTCCTCTAGGGAAAATTCTGTATAATCATAAATCATAATTGACATAATGCTCACTGCCAGGCAGGTGGCATCTGCTTGTTTGCTTGTTTTGTTTTTTTTTTTTTTCCACTTAATGCTTTTGGAATATTTGTGATCCTGGAAGTAAAGTCAGGAAAGCGCAGTGCCTCTTGTCCCGCTGAAAATATTTTCCACAAATTCTGTGCCTGTGAACTTTGTTTTGGGCAAAGAGTCTTTTTACTTTAAATTTATATATGATGACTGTTGTTTGGATTCCCTTGGAAATTTTTATTTATGTTCCAGCTTATAAAATGCAAGGAGAGGAACAATTTAGCTGAAGAGAGCAGGTTAGAAGGGAGGAAGAGAGCAGGTTAGAAGGGAGGAAGAGAGCAGGTTAGAAGGGAGGAAGAGAGCAGGTTAGAAGGGAGGAAGAGAGC
>NW_012111031.1:8499822-8509921 GCF_000951035.1 Colobus angolensis palliatus
AGAGAGCAGGTTAGAAGGGAGGAAGAGAGCAGGTTAGAAGGGAGGAAGAGAGCAGGTTAGAAGGGAGGAAGAGAGCAGGTTAGAAGGCAGGTTAGAAGGGAGGAATGATGGCAGAGGCGGGCAGTGTGGACAAGTGCTAGTGGAATCAGCAGGCCCTAAAGAGAACAGAATGCATCACTGATCCAGGGATGTTTAGTGTGGGGGCAAACCTGCACACCCTGGGTTCCAGGCATTCGGGGGAGGGCACGGACAGATGGTGGGGGACAGCATGCAGCAGGAGTTCTGTTCCTGTACATCCCTCAGAGAGTTCCGTGTCTTCCTGGTATAAATACATAGTACTAACATTCATGAGGATTACCAGGAGCCACTGAAAATAATGTAAATTATGATCATTTGTCTATTTTAGTGATTCAGGGCAGTGCCTAATGTTGCATTTTAGAAGGACTTGGTTTAGAAATGTTAAATAAACTTTTAGTACAAGGTGATATATTCTAACCTTCTACAAAGTGCACTTAGACCAGGATATTCTTTCATGATGGCAGACAAATGAGGTGTTTCTTTTCATTATCTAATGAAAAAAGAGTTGATATGTATTTTCTCAGTGTATTCCTATAGGGAAGAGAGTCTTATTGTTGATAACCTTTCAGACAAGTAGATGCTTCTACATCCTGTGAGGTATTCCCAAAGCCCCTCCTTAATCTCCACCATTGTGCATAATTCTGTGATAATTAAGCAGTTATTTTCTTCTCTTGATAGACGTTTTATGAAGGCAGAGACTATGCCACTCTTGCTTACAGTTGTAGCTCCAGCAATCTAACATGGTGTCTTAACACATAGAAGATGCTCAGTAATTATTTGTTGAATGAATGGATGGGTGGGTGGATATGCCCTAATATGGTGCAGCTTGATTATGCTGTACTCTGGCTGGATTAAGACATCATTCAAGAAGTAAATACAGTATCTTTAAGTGTTGCCTATATCTACACACTGAAGAGACATGTTCCAAGGTGATGAAAAACGTCATACCTTTGAAAATCATTAATCTCTTATTTTTAAAATGTTTATCAAATGATTCTGATGTGCAGTTTAGAGTGTCATCCTCTGATTTAGAGTTAAACAATTACATTTTACTCTACAAGATAGTGGCTTCATCACTAGAAGTTAAGAAAACAACTTTATCAGATATTGTAGAGACTTTCAGTATAGCATGAGGGGTTGAAAAAGTTCAGTGAGGTTAAGTTCTAATTTAACTCCAAGGTTCTATGACTCTTTGGATATGTGTTTACTTACATAGCTTTATAGAAACTGATCTAGCAGCTGGGAGCAGTGGCTCATGTCTGTAATCCCAGAACTTTGGGAGGCTGAGGCAGGTGGATCACTTGAGGTCAGGAGTTTGAGATCAACATGGCTAACACGGTGAAACCTGTCTCTACTAAAAATACAAAAAAATTAGCCGGGCATGGTGACAGGTGCTTGTAATTCCAGCTATTTGGGAGGCTGAGGCAGGAGAATAGCTTGAACACAGGAGGCAGAGGTTGGGGTGAGCTGAGATGACACCACTGCACTCTAGCCTGGGTGACAGAAAGATAGTCTCAAAAAAAAAAAAAAAAAAGAAAAAAAAGAAAACTTATCAGTTCCAGGGGCCAGGGGCCAGGTTTTTGCTTACTTAACTTTCTGCTTCATTCTCTAGCTGTTTATAAGGTAGAGCTGTTTATTTGGACCTTGAGCAAACAGAGCATCCTTTCTCAGACTGCTGTCTGCCTTGCCACCATCCCCGCCAAATCTGGTAGGACTTTAACAAATAAAACTTATGACTATGTTTATTGACTATTACTTGTTACAATTACTACAAATATTATCAACAATAACATTTATTAAATATGAATCATGCACTAAGAATGCTGTAAACATCATTTAATCATCTAATTTAAGCCTCATTAAGTCCTATTTTTCCCCATTTTACAGATAAGGAAACCAGAGTTTACAGAGGATTAGTAACCTGCCCAAAGCCATTGAGGTAATTAGTTTAAATTAAACTTATTTTGAGCTCTAGATTCCTACACAGCTGTAATAAATAATGCAGAGAGATTCCTTTTACTTAGTTTCTCCAAATAGTCATATCTTACAAAACTGTAGTGCAGTATCACAGTCAGGATACTGACGTAGATACAGGACATTTCCATCCCACGAGGATCCCCGTGCTGCCCTTCCGTGCACACCCACCTCCCTCTCTTCTTGTCCCTCCTCTGTCTGTGAACTGGCAACGGATCTGTTCACTGTTTCTATAATTTTGTAATGTCAAGAATGTTATATAAACACAGTGCTCAGCCTTTCAAGATCATCTTTTTTTTCCACTCAGCATAACTACCTGGAGATTTATCTAAGTTATTGTGTACATTAATAATTCGTTCCATTTTATTGCTGAGGAGTAATCTGGGTTTTCAAACATTTATCGGTTTTTTGTTTTTTGTTTTTTTTGAGATGGAGTCTTGCTCTGTCACCCAGGCTGGAGTGCAGTAGCATGATCTTGGCTCATTACAACCTCTGCATCCTAGCTTCAAGCAATTCTCCTGCCTCAGCCTCCAGAGTAGCTGGGATTACAGACGTGCACCACCAAACCTGGCTAATTTTTGTATTTTTAGTAGAGACGGGGTTTCAACCATGTTGGCCAGGCTGGTCTCGAACTCCTGACCTCAAGTGATCTGCCCACCTTGGTCTCCCAAAGTGCTGGGATTGCAGGCGTGAGCCACTGCACCCAACCAATCTGTTGAGAGACTTCTGTGTTGTTTCCAGTTTTTGATTACTGTGAATAAAGTTGTGGTGGACATTCCTGTACAGGTTTTTGTTTGAATATAGGTTTTTATTTGGCTGGGTGAAAAAAAGGTCATACATTTTTGGGATAAACGACCAAAAATGTACTAGTAAGTAATTGCATGTTTAGTGTTATAAGAAACTTTTAAAATGCTTTCCACAGTGGTTGTACCATTTTACATTCTCACTTGTAGTGTAAAAGTGACTTTGTTTCTCTGCATCCTGACCAACATTTGGTGTTGTCATTTTTTGTTTTAGCCACTCTGATAGGTGTGTATTGATACCTCTCTATGGCTTTAATTTGCATTTCCCTAATTCTTTGCTGAAATGCCATGCATCTGTGCTAACATGACAGAGTGGCTCAGAGCCGGCTGGTTCATGGTGCCCTCACTCACATGTCTGCTGGTTGGCCAACTGTCAGCTGGAGTGATGAGGTGGCCAAGCCACACAACCACATGTGTCTCATCATCCAGTTGGCCAGCTTGTTGGCAGGCAGATTTCTGAGAAAGGAGAAGCTCATAAGACTTTTGGAGACCTGGTCTCAGAACTGACACACTTTCACTTCCCCTGTATCCTGTTTTCAAAGCAAGTCATAAAGCCAATCCAGGTTCAAGGGATGGGGAAATTGACCCTACCTCTTGATGGGAGAAGTTGCAAAGTCAGATATCAGAGGGAATGGATACAAAGAGGAGCTGAGAATTGAGGGCCATTTTGCAATTAATCTACCACATCAGGTCTCTCATATAATTATCTCCCATACATTTTTATCTTTCATAACACACATTAACCTTGGAAACAGTATGTTTTAGGGGAAAAATATTCAGCTGGGAGTTTGAAAATCAATATTATGTGTCTGTGTTAAGAAATTGAATTAAGGATGCTTACAGCCCTAAAATAATCCGGCTTTTTTTTTTTTTTTTTGAGTCAGGGTCTCACTATGTTGTCCAGGGTTGGAACCCTGGGCTTAAAGGATCCTCCCACCTCAGCCTCCCAAGTATATCCTGCTTATTTACAAACATTTACCTGTGACATATCCAGGATGGCTTTTGCCTAAATCACAGTGGGACAGTTACAACTCGAGAAGGTCATTTTCATCTTTTTTGTAACATGCACAACGCAGACTTGTTCCTGCCTGTCCAATTTCAGCTCAACTGCTTCTGGGATAGCCCCTAATGAGCAAATCCTTACTAAGTACTAGGCACTGGGGATAAAAGAGAGGAATAAGATACCTGCTAAGAGCTCCCAGTCCAGTAAGACACATGGATGCACATAAAAAATGGCCAGTGGTGTGTTGCATCTCTGCTTCATGCGCATCTCTCTCTCTGCCTCCTCTCCCCTCCCTTCCTTTCCCCTCCCCTTCCCTTCCCTTCCGTCCCCTTCCCCTCCCCTTTCCCTCTTCTCCTCCCCTTCCCCACTCCTCCCCTCCCCACCCCTCTTCTCTCCTTTTGACAGGGTCTCGCTCTGTCGCGCAGGCTGGAGTGCAGTGGTGCAATCCTGGCTCACTGCGGCCTTGACCCCCCACAAGATTCAGGTGATTCTCCCACCTCAGCTTCCTGAGGAGTAGCTGGAACTACAGGCATGAGCTGCCACAACTGGCTAATTTCTGCATTTCATGTAGAGATGGGGTTTTGCCATATTGTCCAGGTTGGTCTCAAACTCCTGGGTTTAAGCGATCTGCCTGCCTTGGCCTCCCAAGTGCTGGGATTATAGGTGTGAACCACCATGCCCAGCCCAGAACAATTCAGCCTCAACTCTTTTCCATTGTGTCACCCTGAATGTGTCAACCACATATGTTTATAGTCTGCTTAAAGCTCCGTCTATGGACTGGATTGTCTCATATGACCTGGCTGAGTGATGGTATTGTGATTTTTAGTTAGTAAGGGATTTCTTTATTTGCTAGTTCATTCTGCTCATCTTGGTAATAAACCATGGACTGGCTAGAAAGAGTTCAGTTCTCACATCATAATTATTTTATGGCTTTGGTTTAAGGTCCAATTATCTCTAATGCTTTACTTATTTTGCTAAGATCATACCAGAAAGCAATCAACGTGTATTCTTGAGATTTTACCTATTTTAGAACTTAGAAAACAATTGTGGATGATTTTATAATTTTATTTTTGTTGAAAATGTTATAACAGAGGAGAAAAGTGTGGGAGGATAAGTACCAGATGTTAGGAGTGGTAGTCTCTGAGTACTAGGTTTAATGATGATTTTAGTTTGCTTATCTAGGCTTAATTGGGTTTTCTAATTTTATACTGTCAACATGTATTATAATTGTAAAAACATTAAAGATTTTTTATAGGAAAGAAATGGAAGGCCCACAAGTGATTATTTAGAGTGAGAGAAAGAGAGCGTGCAGGGGTGAGAGGTGTAACAGCTTCACAAGTACATAAGCCCCTGAATAAAGCAGTGCCTGAGGCCTCCTGAATGACTGTGACACCAACCGGGAGAGACAAAGAAGCAGGTTATGGAATTTTGACCAGATTTCACTCTTTGATGTTAATTCTGTATGTTTTTCTCCTGGTGTCTATTTCTCTCCGCCCTTCATATAGCATGTCATTCATACTCAAAGATGATAGTTCTGACAGTGATGGTCATATGGAGATGTGGAGGAAGCTGTAAAAGCTCATGTTTAACGGAAAATCCTTTCAATTAGAAAATTAGGAGCACGTGTTGATTTTTTTTCTGCGTGGAATGGAGAAGTGTTTTGTGTTCTGGAGTTTATAACAATGGTATCTTTTTTTTTTTTTTAATCTCCTGAGCAGATAGAATTTTAGTGAATTGAAGGATGGAGAAACATGTGACCTCGGAGTTTTCCATTGTGGAGAATCAATGCAGCAAGCAGGAAATGCTGCATTGTTCAGCAAGCATTTTATTTACAGATGCAGGGTCGACAAGAACGGAAGTGGATTTAGTTATATAGGCATACATTAATTTGCAGATTTTAGAGTCAGGAGTCTAAGACCAGTCATTCACAATACAAATAGAATCCCAGCACTTTGGAAGACCATGGTGGGAGGGTCACTTGAGACCAGGAATTTGAAACTAGACTCAGCAACATAGTGACAAAGAATTAAAAAATGAGCTGGGTGTGGTGGCATGTACCTGTCATCCCAGTTACTCAGGAGACTGAGGCAAGAGGATCTCTTGAGCCCAGGAGTTTGAGGCTGCAATGGGCTATGAGTGTACCACTGCACTCTAGCCTGGGTGGCAGAGGAACAACCTGTCTCTTAAAAAAAAAAAAAAGAAAAGAAAAGAAAAAAAACCCCACTAAAATTAAAAGATACAAGTAGAGGAGTTCGAGACCAACCTAGTCAACATGATGAGACCTCGTCCCTACTAAAAATACAAAAATTAGCCAGGCGTGCTGGCGTACACCTTCCCAGCTACCTGAGAAACTGGCAGGAAAATTGCTTGAACCCAGGAGGTGGAGGTTGCAGTGAGCCGAGATCATGCCACTGTACTCCATCCTGGGTGACAGAGTAAAAAAAAAAAAAAAAAAAAAACCATACACACACACACGCACACGTAGATACATAGAAGAAATACATCAGCTTATGTACATAGAAGAAATACATCAGCTTATGTCTCTGAAATGTCAGGACTAGATTCCTATTAAGGAAATCTGGTCATAATTGGATAAGAAGCAAAAATCAACCTAAAAGAATCAAGACCAAAAGAAAGGTGAGACAGTGTTGTTACTAGGCTCCTGAGTTGCTCTTCTGTGGTAAGGGATTATACTGTTTCACGTTTCAGAAACTGTTTTGGGAAAAACCATAGATATTACATACTTGAATTTTTCCCATATCATTTGGCTGATGGGCTTAAAGGCTCAAACTATCTAGGCCAAAGGCATAGAAATATAAATGCTGAGGATACACCTCTATTTCTCCTCTCTTCTGAGCAAATGTGTTTCCACAGCGTGTCTTTTCCTATCAGTAGCTGTGATCAACTTCTTTTGTCCCCTTAGGCATCGAAATGTTGATCTTAATTCTTAATTCCAGTGTCCTCCGGCAAGGTTCCGGGGTGCAACATCCACACATAAAAATCAATTGTGTTACTATATACCAGCAATGAACAGTCAGGAACTGAAACATAAATGCCATTTACAATAATATCAAAAATACAAAATACTTAGGGGTACATCTGACAAGAATGTGCAGAAGCCATACAATAAGTTGAAGCTTGTATTTGATAAAAAGTCTCAGTATTGTTATGATGTCATTTTTTCCCAAATTGATCTATAGATTCAACAAAAACCCAATCAAAATGCCAGCAATTTTTAAATTGAAAAGATGAATCTTAAAAGTTACATAGAAATGCAATGAGGCCGGGCATGGTGGCTCATGCCTGTAATCCCAGCAGTTTGAGAGGCTGAGGTGGGTGGATCATTTGAGGTCAGGAGTTCGAGACCAGCCTGGCCAACATGGTGAAACCCTGTCTCTACTAAAAGTACAAAAATTAGCTGGATGTAGTGATGCGCGCCTGTAATCCCAGTTACTCGGAAGGCTGAGGCAGGAGAATCGCTTGAGCCTGGGAGGCAGAGGTCGCAGTGAGCCAAGATAGCGCTACTGCACTCCAGTCTGAATGAGAGAGTGAGACTGCCTCAAAAGAAAAAAAAAAAAAGAACTGCAATGAACCTGGAATAGCCAAAACAATTTTTAGAAAGAAGGTTGAAGTACTAAATTTGACTGATTTCAAGGCTTGTAAAGCTACGGTAATCAAAAGAGTGTGGGACTGGTGTCACAACAGAAAAATAGATCCTTGGAACAGAAGAAAGAGGCAGAAATAGATCCACATGTGTATAGAGCGTGGATTTTAGACCAAGGCATAAGGGAAATTCAGTGGAGAAAGGATCAAGTTTTCAACAAATAGTACCAAAGCAACAAGATATTCATAAGCAAAAAATGAACATCAAACCATATTTTATAATATATACAAGAATGAACACAACATGGACATATATGTAACACCTAAAACTATAAATCTTGTGGAAGAAAACCTAAGAAATAATCTTTGTGATATTGGGTTAGGCAAAGGTTTCTTAGATATGACGTGGAAAGTGTAATTCATAGAAGAACAAATTGATAAATTAGACATCAAAATTAAAAATTTCTGCTCTTGAAAAGACAGCACTAAGAGAATGCAAAGATAAGCCACAGATTGGGAGAAAATATTTCAAATATATATGACAAATCATATATCTGATTTGTCGTTCAAAATATATAAATTACTCTCAAAATGTAATAATAAGAAAACAACCTACTAAAAAATGGGGAAATGAATTGAACAGATATTCTGCTGAATAAGACATGTGGGTGGTAAATAAGCACATAAAAAGATGCTCAGCATGATTAATCATTAGGGAAATGCAAATTAAAACCCCAGTGAGATAATATAATAGACATAGTAGAATGGTTGTAATTAAAGCAACAAACCATATCAAATGTTCATGAAGATATGGAGGAATGGAATTTTTACACACTGTTAGTGGGAATGTAAAATGGCACAGCCTGTTGGAAAATAGTTTGGCAGTTTCTTAAACATACACCTACCACATGACTCATTTATTCCACTCCTCAGTATTTCCCTAAGAGGAAAGAGTACGTGTCTGTACAAAGACTTGTATGTGAATGTTCATAGCAGTGTTCTTTGTAATGACCAGAAACTTGAAATAACCCATATGTCCATCAACAGGTGAAAAGACAGACTCATTGTAGTATAGTCCTATCCATGCTGAAACCACTCAGCAGTAAAATGTAATGAACTATTGATTCATGCAACGTGGATGAATCTCAGTATAATTATGTTGTGTGAAAGAAGCAAGGCAAAAATAAAAAGACTACATAGTGCCTGATTCCATATATTTCAAACTCCAGAAAATGCTAATGACTCTCTAGAAAGCAGATTAGTGGTTCCCTGGGGATGAGGAGGGACAGAAAGGAGTGACAGAGAGCTGACAAAAGGGCATGGAAAACTTTTAGAAATAGTGAATGTGTTCATTATCTTGATTGTGGTGATGGTTTCACAGGTATGGATATATGCTAAAACTTATGAAATTGTGCACTTTAAAGTGTGGAGTTTATTGTGTTTAAACTATTATTCCATAAAGCTATTAAAAAAAAAAAAACAGTGCAGTAAAGTGCTGTGGCAGCCAGAAGAGCAGTGATGCAGGGGATACTGTTAGTCCAAGGAAAGCTGTGGGTCTCTCCTGGGAAAGGAAAGTTGGTAAAGGCTTTACAAGGTTAGCTGACCTTAGCTGAGCTGGGAAAGAGGAATAAGCATTTGTTGAAACTGCTACAAAGATGAAACATTCTAGGTGCCGAGATAATGCCAGTAAGGGTTGAGAGATGGGAAGGAGCATGACGGATAATTTGGGTACTTACAAGGAATGTGGGGTCCTGGCAGCCAGAGAGGTAAATGAAGCTAGAGAAGTAGGTAGGGGCCAAACCAGAGGTCTTGTTTGTCATCCCAAAGTATTAGAATTTTAGCCTGTAGCCCCAGGGGAGCCACTGAAGGTGTTTAATCTGAGGAGCAACAGGCCACATTTGTGTTCCAGGAAGATTATTCTCACTAGAATGAATTTTAAACTAAGGGATTAAGGATATATAGGATTTTAGTTAAATAAGAGGAGAATTTCCAACCAGTAAAGGTTCTATATTATTACTTTCCATGCAACTATTCTGTTTTGAAGGGGCTGGAAAGAAATTTGATCACATGGAACATTATGCACCACATGCCAACTGTGTAGCTGCATTCACATGTAGATACATTTCTGGGTTTCTATCCTGTCTTTCCCTTACCCTACCTGTTGATGCAGAGGACACATCTGTTAGTCTTATTCCAAGACTCCTTTGACAGAAGGTTCCAGATCAGAGATCTTGCCTTAATCTGAATTGTGAAGGTGCTCCACTACAGAATCCCATCAGAGTGGAGCTGAGAACCAAGCTTCATAACCTGGAGACTTGGAAGGTATCTCAGTGTAGTTGGGCTCCCATGGTGCAAGCACTAAAGACCAGGCCTATCTACTCTGGGCTGTTTTGAAAAGCCCCCTGCTGTGTTGAAAGCCAGCTGTGTGCTCTGTTGTTAGGGCAGCCATTAATCCCTCAGCTGGAATGCTATGCTTTTGACACTATTAAGGGATGCTGGAAATAATAATACTAGCACAAAGCTCGGAGCCCTCTAATGATCACATCTGCACTGATTTTACTGTAGATGTTTCTACTTCTGTTGGAACCGAACTCTCGATTCCTTCCTGGGCAGGGGTCGTCGCGAAGGATCACCGACA
>NW_012111031.1:8518654-8524454 GCF_000951035.1 Colobus angolensis palliatus
ACACTATCGAGGCAGGGTGGGACCCTATCTAGGCAGGGTGGGACCCTATCTAGGGCCACCTGGTGCTAACTTTTTAGGTTTTGTAAGGCCTACTAGTTTCACTTCCTGATAATCTTTGGTCACTAAAACCTAGAATATGACAAATTTTATTTTCCTACTCTGGGGAGTGGCTTCCTGTTTTTTCTTCCTCCTGGGAATGGACCTTCAGCCTTATAAGTTGGAAAACTAAATCTCCAAGGGAGACCTCTGTGTGCATCTTGTGAAAACCTAAAGGTTTATTGCTGCTGACTTTTTAACACTAGTGATTTAGTAACCTTTTAATTGTTATAATTTAAAAAAATGGGATCCAGCCAGCATTTGCATTTTTGGTAAGTCCTGGAGATGGTGATGAGTATTAATTTTAGAGTATAGTCAAATTATTGGGGTATGTATCATAATTTGACTTTAATATTCATTGTCTTATATGTTGGGAGGATTAATATATTCAGCAAAGAATCCTGAATTCTTAAAGCTCATAAGTAAAAAACTGAAATAAGATGATGATGAGAATACTTTCACATGATTCATAGTTTTGCTGTGATGACTAATTGTTGAGTTACTAATTACTCAACTACCTTAAAAGATGGAGAGGAGTGAAGTGCTTGTTATTACCATTATTATTGTTTTACTGTTACTCTCAGTACAGAAAATAACATCAGTCATATTCTCAGAGATCAGTGGTTTGTGTAGGTTTTAAATTAAGTCAAACCTTGCTAATTGCCCGTGAGGAGCAAAGCTGGTTCCCTACTGGGAAACAGGTGCATCTCTGCTACATGATGCTGATGTTGTCCTTTCTGTTGTCACCAAGCCCAGCATTTCCATGGCTCCCTTCTCCAAGGTGAGCTCCAGTCTGGGGCACAGACGTGCCTGTCTATACCTGTTTAAAGGTAAAAAAGCAAAATTATGTTTATTCCTGTAATTCATAGGTTTGTTGCCATAAAAGAAGCATTTCAAACTATAGAGAATCTTTCTTGTATGTGCTTTAACTTGGTTACAAAGCCAAAGGAAATGGGGTCTTCCTAATTCCTCCATGTAAATAATTGTAGCTGAATTTATTCCCTGCCTCGTTCTTATTGATGTCAAATACATTCATGTCAATAATATGATTAATGTGGCTGACTCCACTTCATTTATAAGAAATTTTCACTAAAATTCAGATTAAAGAGGAAGAAAGACTCCTGTGTAACTTGATGTGAAACTATTAAATAATTACTCTTGATAATAACAGCTAGTAATTACAAAGTACCATGTTCCAGGCATGTTTTAATGTACTTCACATGTGGTTACTAATTTGCCCTTCATAACAACCCTATGGTGTAGATATTATTTTCCCTGTTTTACAGGTCTAAAACTAAATCTCAGAGAAATTAAGTAACTTATCCAGAGGCACACAGCTTGTAAGCAGTACCAAAAAATTTAAACCCAGGCAGTCTGTCATTTGAGTCTGTATTCTGAAGCAGCATGCTCTCTTATCTTTTAATTATAGAATACTTCAAAGAAATCATCTTAAAGACTCAATATAAAGTTTTACTGACATGAGATTAATAAGTAAAATAGGTCAATAATATTACTGTAAGTTATTTAGTACTTACTATGTCTGGTACTGTGCTAAGTACTTTGTATCCATTATTTAGTATTTTGCGTGTATTATTTAATTCTTAATAATGCTTTGAAGGAGGTATTATTTTTCAACATTTTGTAGATGAGAAAACTAAGGCCTAGCTGGGTTTACCGACTTGCCCAAGGTCAGATAGTAAATTCAAGACAAACTTCAAAGCCAAGTCCTTGATAGAAATACTTACATTTTTAACTCTGTGCTAAAATGTAATAACAAGAACTCAAATCAGACTGTTTCATACATAGGCTGCTTTATTATGTAAATCAGGCCATTAGTTTAGAACTTTTTAGTCAATGTAAATAACTCCTACATATCCGAATGATTGCAGATTCTCAAATAATGTTTTCATCCTTCAAGCAATGGAATTCGTACCTGTGTAATGCTTTTGGTTGTTGGGCATTATAGTTTGGAGCAGGGCTTCTTAACCTTTTTAGTGCTGTGGACATCTTTGGTAGTCTGTTGAAGTCTATGGACTGTTTCTCAGAGTAAAATATGTAAACGAATGAAATAAAACACATAGAATGACAAGGAACCAATTATATTGAAATAGTTATCAAGTTATTAAAACAAATTTGTGTTATGGTAATATGCATGCTTCTTCGTTAACATTGTATTGGATCTAGTAGAGCACATAATGACCACAAAGTTTAAAGTGGTGATTGTGGGGAAAAGAAAGAGATCAACCTGTTACTGTGTCTATATAGAAGGAAGTAGACATAAGAGACTCCATTTGGCTCTGTATTTGAGATGCTGTTAATCTGTGACCCTACCCCCAACTTTGTCCTTGCAAGAGACATGTGCGAAGGTGATTTAAGGTTAAAAGGATATTGGGCTGTGCGGGATGTGTCTTTGTTAAATAAATACCTGAAGGCAGCTTGCTAGTTAAAAAATCCTGCCCCTCCCTGGGCAATGGAACATCTCCAGGTAATACCCATTGTGTGCCTTGTTTACTGAGTAAGGAGAAAACGCCTTTAGGTTATTGGAATAAGGTGGGACTTGCTGGAGCAATACTGCTAAAAGGTTTATGGAGATGTCGCATATACATCTCAAGGCACAGCATTTTCCTTTAAACTTATTCATGTTACAAGGATTTTTGTTCATATGTCTTACTGCTGATTTCCTCCCTACAATGATCCTATTTTCCAGCCACTCCCTTATCTTTTAATGGTAAAGATAATTCTCAATAAATACTAAGGGAACTCAGAGGCGGGTGCCGGCGTGGGTCCTCTGTAAGCTGAGTGCCCGTCCCCTGGGCCCTGCTTTTCTTTCTCTGTACTTTGTCTCTGTGTATTATTTCCTTTTCTCAAGTCTTTCGTTCCACCTAACGAGAAACACCCACAAGTGTGGAGGGGCAGGCCACCCCTTCAGGTGATAAACAGATAATATTTTGAGATAACAAGAATTGCAATGAGATATGAAAATATCTGTGATTTCTGTTGGTGACACATATGCAAGTACTACTAATGCTACCATGATTTGTTGCCTAAATTCCTAATTGAAGCAAATGCTAACTTTCAGTTACATGCTGGTGACAGTAAAGATCTGATTTTTTTCCATCTGAATTCAAGAACTGCCATGAATTCTATCCATGGATCCCTTTGGGATCTGAGGACCTGAATTGACAAACTATTCCAGAGGGTATTGCTGAATCTTAGATTCTTCAAGTAAAAAAGGTATCCAGTTTGAGGGCCTATTCACATCTAGGTCCTGAAAATGTTTTTGCCTCAACATTACCAAAGAATCTGGAATCGTCTTCATTGCCACCACATAGGTGTTGGCACCAGAGGATTATGCCTGGGCCTGAGGAAGGCTTAGACATGTTTTCTCCTCTGCATGGTTTGTTGGGTATAAGCCTGTCCATGAAGTATGAAGGCACAACCCTCACCATCGCAGAATGTATAGTTCTAAGGAGAAGGCAAAGGGTTCAGACATAAACTTTGAAAGTTGGAGGTGGGATTACAGATGTCTGGGAAACTTGTTTATGAAGGGCAGTTATGGCAGTGGAAGCAGTACATGGAAGACTTGGATGATAAAAGGAAGTTACTTGACCTTACTACAGTGATAGAATTCACCAGAATACTACCCTTTTCCATACCTCCTTTTTGTGCACAATAGTAATACCATATGGTATCATAACACATTGGTTCATTTGTTCATTCAGAAATATTTATTGAGAGTCTACTATGTCCCAGGCATGGAGCTATCATTTGTTTGTTGCTTGAATCTCACAATTCTTTGAGATTATACTCATTTTTCAGACTTTGAATATGAAGCAGTAAGGGTTGTGATTGTGATATCATTTATAATCGGTGTGATTGTAAATGATAGAGCCAATCATTTTACTTTTTATACTGAGGCATGCCACTTACACTTGTCACCATTCCCAGCCTGCTAAACTGGAGGGGAGGTCCCAATAGCTGAAACACTTTTGGCTGCCCTGATTCCTGCAAGTATCTGAGGTATGGTGATGCAGACTAACATGAGTAATGGTGATTTTCAAGTGAAGTTTGCTGAACTGGTTAAGAGGAGACAAACTGCAGTTTGAAGTTCATATTGCATTTCAAAACAAGAAAGTGGATTTCAGGTTAATGGATTTGGAGTCAGATGACTTTGAGCTTGACTAGCTTTTGGTCAATTGGTCGTATGTTATGAGTCCCCTCATAAATTCTGTGTACTTTCCTCCAGTTTTCCTTTGTGCTGTTTTATTCTCCGTTACCTGCTAGTTTTCAACCTCCCCCTTTTTTTTCTTTTCTACTTAGTTTCTTCTCTCTTTCAAAAATTCCCTGTTACTTTTTCTCAGAACTATATGGATGAACAGTGATCTGTTGTACCCTATGAAATACCTTCTCTTATGTTTATGTTCAGTTGATTTTCTCATTCCTGTCAACTTAGTGTTCATTGGTTTACTACTGGCCAGGTAAGAGTCCAGCTTATCTACCACTTACTTTAATTCCCTTAATTACACTGCCTGTCTCCAACCCTAACCTCCCTCTGCCCTTCAAAGCTCCTCTTACATTTTAACCCTCATTACCATAAAATAAATTTCCAAAGAATTTTTCCTAACGTGGCAGTTATTTTTTTAAATTTTAATTCAGTTTTTACTCTTTACAGATTTTTTCTAATGACATATGTAATACAAAATTCAAACCTACAGAAATACATTAATATAAAAAATAAAAATCCCCCATTCCATAATTTCTATTTAGTGTATATTGCTTTAAACTTTTTCTTTCTGGTGTCCACACTGACATATATTAATATAGTTGTCTATATTCATATAAATATGATTATAATATATGTATATTTCTCAACTTGCCTTTTAAAAATTTTGCTTAGCCATGTATCATAGACATATCTTCAACTCAATTCAAATAGATATACCTCAAGTTTTAAAGTGGTTATATTAGTCCGTTCTCACACTGCTAATAAAGAGATACCCAAGACTGAGTAATTTATAAAGGAAAGACTCACAGTTCGGTGTGACTTGGGAGGCCTCAGGAAACGTACAATCATAGCAGAAGGGGAAGCAAACACGTCCTTCTTCACATGGCAGCAGCAAGAAGTGCTGAGCAAAAGGGGGAAATGCCGCTTATAAAACCATAGGATCTCATGAGAACTTACTCATTATCACAAGAATGCCATGAGGGTAACTGCCCCCATGATTAAATTAACCCCCCACTGGGTCCCTCCCACGACATTTGGGGATTATGGGAACCACAATTCAAGATAAGATTTGGGTAGGGACACAGCCAAACCATATCAGTGGTATAGCAGCTTATTTTATGTATATGCTGGAATTCATTTAATATGTTATTTATAGATGGATATTTTAGTTGTTTCTATTTCTTTTACCATTACAAACAGAGCTGTAGTGAATATTCACATATACTCTAATTGCCTTTTAAAAATGTAGTGTATGTGTACTTACAATATGATTAAAGGAGGTTTCAAAAGAAAACTGGTATGTCCACAATTCTAATATTTTTTTTCTTTCTTTTTTTTTCTTATTATACTTTAAGTTCCAGGGTACATGTGCATAACGTGCAGATTTGTTACATATGTATACTTGTGCCATGTTGGTGTGCTGCACCCATCAACTTGTCAGCACCCATCAATTCATCATTTATATCAGGTATAACTCCC
>NW_012111031.1:8530039-8545780 GCF_000951035.1 Colobus angolensis palliatus
GGAGTTGGAGACTGGAGCTGTTCCTATTCGGCCATCTTGCTCCGCCCTCTTCTAATATTTTCATTAAGTGGTTTTGATTTCTCTGTATTCCCTTCCAGCTTTCGGACATATATATATATGATTTTATGTTTTTATCATTTTATATTTTGCTTTTTTCATTTAATGTTATTTTATGAGCACCTTTACATGTGGATAAATTTTATTTTGGTTTAAATGGAAGTGTAATTTTATATTAGATAGATATTTCAGTTGACGTTTTTGTTGTCTTCTCCCTCTTTTGTTTTCTGTTCCCTGTCTCGTGATGCTTCACCACTTCAAGCTTTCTATTGCACTTCTTTTTCTTCTCGCATATTGTCTGTTAACCATCATCTTCTTCCTCCACTCTTGTGAAGCCTTCTGGCCAGAGGCTGTCATCAGCCTGCTACCTCCTCTGTGGAGCTCGAGGCCCAGCATACTCCTAGTATTCAATAAATAAATGATTATCATTGGCAAGTGAATGTTTTTCCAGTTATCTCCCTAAGAATTTCCTTCACATTACAATGCCTCTACAAACACTGCTTTCTGGAAAAACTGTTGGTAATCCATGATGCTAAGATGCATTGTAGATGTAATTCAGATTCACAGCCATTTATGCGGTGCATTATTTAGACAATTCAGCACCAAGGAGAGTGACTATTTGCTTTAGCTTGGGTTCAAGGTCAGTGGAGGATTTACTGTGTTTAGGCCCCTGTAGTACTGTTCGCAAGATGTAATTTTTCCGTAATAGCTAGAAAGCCAAACCCTGTATAAACATACTTTAATAATGCTGAAAGCACTGGCAGAGACGTACGCTGAGGAAATATTAACATTCACACTCCTGTCCCTAAGACTTAATTGAAGCAAATAGTCTTTTATTTACATTTGGGTTGCTTGTTTTAATATCAGTTCCTAGAGTAGTTCATCACGTCTTCCATTCCTCTAGACATAACTGCCAAAGAGACCATTTTAGGATTCCATTTGGTCTTTGTCTTGTCACCAGGCCTGAGGAAAGATTTACATCTTCCTTTGTGTGTCTTTGAGATCCTCGACATGGTATCCTAGCCTCCTTTCCTCACTAAGAGGCACAGCTTCCTCATTAGCTGTTGGTACACTGAAAAAACAATGACATGAGGGGTTTATTAAGGTCTTAAACTGAACTCTTTCCGTCTGTTTCTATAACAGGTTATCAGAACCACTTCAGGGTTGCCCAGAACTTGTTTTCAGAGAAGCTCTGAAAAGTATGAGAAAGCCTCATACTTTCACTGTAAAAGAACATTAACTAGTGCCATTCCTGTGCCCTGTGAACTCAGTAGATTTTCACTGAAGTGGAAGTTGTTTCTAGGATAGAGAGAGTGAAAAGCTGCTTTGTGGTTTTAAATGTCTCCTCCCAAAGTTCATGTGTTGGAAACCCCATCCCCAGTGCAACAGTTTTGAGAGATGAAATCTTTAAGAGGTGATTAGATCATGAGGGCTTTGCCCTCATGGATGGATTAATGTCATTGTCATGAGAGTGAGTTTGTTATAAAAGCAAGTTTGCTCCCCTCTCTCTGGCTGTCTCTCACCATGAGATGGCTTCTACCATGTTTTGATGCAGCAAGAAGTCCCTGACCAGATGCTGGCCCCTCAATCTTAGACTTCTTAGCCTCCAGAACTATAAGAAATAAATCTCTGTAGTTCATAAATTACCTAATCTTAGGTATTCTGTTATAGCAGTACAAAACAGACTAAGATAGCCGCTAAATCTGGAAGAAATTCCTCCATTTTTATGCAGAAAGAAAGATCTTCTGTGCTTTCATTTCTTCCCTGTGTGTTGCAGTACTTATCCTGCTGTACCTGCCTCTCTTAAGGCCAGGGGAGGAAGATTAAGTCTCTTCAAAGGACACTAGAGCTTTAGGAGTTTTTTCCAGTTCAGTGGTATGAGCTATTCAAGTTGTGCCTTGACCATCTTCTCAAGGGGCTTTAATAGACCTTGAGGATTTATGCCTGAGAACCCCCTGGGCTGGACCTATTAGAAAATCTGCCACAACAGATGCTTGAAAGAGTTTCTGAGTTAATAGGAAATGAGGCTTCTTTGTCTTGCAGTGAAAATATTCTGGAGGAGTGTGATTTGAGGGGTTCCTAAAATTCTATCTATCCTGTAATGTCTTCTCCACTGCCTTGTGGTAAAATTTGTAGTTCTCACAGTTAATTATTTGTTTTAGGTTAGTCATGATGTCTCTAAGACATTCTAATGACATTTCAAATAAATTCCTGATGAGAGATTATCAAGGTCTCCTTCTGTGAAAGTACGAGGCTTCAGGGTTTCTCTGAAAACAACTTCTGGGCAACCCTGAACTGGTTCTGAGAACCTGTTATACAAACAGACAGAAAGAGTTCAGTTCAAGACCCTGATAAAACCCTTAAGGCATTCTTTTTTCGTTGAACCAACAACAGCCTCTTTCACTGTAAAGGAACATTAGTGTCATCCCTGTGCCCTGTGGACTCAGTAGATTTTCACTGAAATAGAAATTGTTTCTAGGATAGAGGGCTTTCATCCTGTCCCCCAATTCCCTGTTCCCAGTCTGTTGTACACATAATAGTTTGAGTGATCAGGTTCCTCTTCCCAAAACAAAAATTGCAGTTTGTCTAACCGAAAAACCAAAAATAGTGGAGTCAACTTTGAGTCTTTTGTTTATCTCACACCCACATCCAATCTCTCAGCAGATCCTATCAGCTTCACTTTCAAAACAACCAGAATTCAACCACTTCTCCCCACTTCCGGTGCTACCCTCTTGGTTGAGCCCCCATTCTCTTATTTGGTGTGGTGGTTAATTTTATGTGTCAACTTGACAAGGCCAAGGGGTACCCAGATAACTGGTAAAACATTGTTTCTGGGTATGTTTGTGAGAGTGTTTCTGAAAGAGATTCACATTTGCATTGGTAGACTGAGTCAAGAAGATGGCTCTCACCAATGTGAGTGGGCATCATATAATCTGTCAATGGCCCAAATAGAAAAATAAGATGGAGGAGGGGTGAACTAACACACTCTGTCTCTCTCTCACACACACACACTCTCTTTCTCTGTGTCTCTATCTCTCTCTGTTTCTCTCTCCCCCGCTCTCTCTCTGCTTGAGCATCCATTTTCTTCTGTCTTTGACTGGACATTGACACTTCTAGTTCTTAGGGCTTTGGACTTGGACCAGGACTAACACTATTGGCTTCTCAGCCCTTCAGGTTTAGACTGTTCCTATGTCACTGGTTTTTCTGACCAGCATGTGGATCATGGGACTTCTCAGTCTCAGTAATATGTGTGCCAATTCTTCATAATTTATTTCTATATGTCTCTATATATCCTATTGATTCCTTTTCTCTGGCAAGCCCTAATATATATGATTTATGATAATAGCTTTCTCACTGGCTTCTCTGCTTCTAGCCTTGCCCATTTTGTCTATTCTTAATACGACTATAGAAATTCTGTTAAAATGTAATTTAGTTTTATAAGAGTGCAAGGTAATTCAATGGGAGAAAGAATAGTTGTTTCAACAAATGGTGCCAGGACAACTGAATCTCTACATGCAAAAGAATGAACTTAGACCCTTTCTCTTATACCATATGCAAAAATTAATTCAAAAATATTTTGAAGGCCTAAAATAAGACCTAAAGCTATAAAACTATTAGAAGAAAACAGATGTAAATCTTCATGATCTTGGATTAGGCAACAGTTTCTTAGATATGACACTAAAAGCACAAGCAACAGCAACAAAAAATGGATGAATTGTACTTTGTCAACATTTTATAATTCTGTGTTTTCAATCACACCATAAAAAAGTAGAAAAGCAATCTATGAAATGGGAGAAAAAGTTGCAAACCATATATCTGATAAGGGACTTGTATCTTGGATATATAAAGAACTCATGCAACTTAATAAAAAAGGCACATAACATGATTAAAAAACGAGCAAAGATCTGAAGAGATCAAAAAGCACATGAAAAGGTACTCAGTATCATTAGCCGTCTCTGAAATGTAAATCAAAACCACTATGAGATACCCCTTCACACCAGCTTAGATGGCTATATTCAAAAAGACCAATGATAATAGGTGTTGTTAAGGCTATGGAGAATTTGAAGCCCTCATACACTGCTGGTAGACTATAAAAAGGTTCAGATGGGCACAATGGCTCACGCCTGTAATCCCAGCACTTTGGGAGGCCTAGGTGGGCGGATCACAAGGTCAGGAGTTCGAGACCAACCTGGCCAACATGGTGAACCCCGTCTCTACTAAAAGTGCAAAAATTAGCCAGGCGTGGTGGCATGTGCCTGTGATCCCAGCTACTTGGGAGGCTGAGGCAGAAGAATCTCTCGAACCTGGGAGGCGGAGGTTGCAGTGAGCTGAGATCACGTCACTGCATTCCAGCCTGGATGACAGAGCAAGACTCTGTTTCAAAAAACAAACAAACAAACAAAAACGGTTCAGCCATTTTGGAGAATAGTTTGGCACTTTTTCAAAAGGTTCAACACACAGTTACCATATGACATAGCAATTCTCCTCCTAGGTATTTACCCAAGAGAACTGAAAATGTGTCTGCACAAAACTAGTACACGAATGTTTATAGCAGCACTATCCCTAATAGCTAAAAAGTGGAAACAACGGAAATGTCCTTCAACTGTTGAATAAACAAAATATGATATAGCTAGACAATGGAATATTATTCATCAATAAAAAGAAGTACTAACACATGCTACAACAAGGATGCACCTTAAAAACGTGAAATGTAAGAATCCAGACATAAAAGACCACATATTGTATGACTCCATTTATAAGAAATACCTGGGACTGAGGCTATGCGGTGAGGGTTGAAGTGACTGCTGGTGGATATGGGGTTTCTTTTTGGAGTAACAAGGATGGAGTGTAGGAAGAGGGAGAGGATCAGGAAAAAATAACTGATTGGTACTAGGCTTAATACCTAGGTAATGACATAATCTGTACCAAAAAACCCCACAAGACATGTTTACCTATGTAACAAACCTGCACTTGTACCCCTGAACTTAAAAGTTAAAAAAAATAAAAATAATAAAAAATAAAATGTTATAAAGTTCTCTGTGATCATGATTGTACAACTCTGTGAATATACTAAAACCCATTCAACTGTATATCTAAAATGGATATGATATGCCAGTTATATCTCAGCAAAGGTGTTAAACAAAAACAAGTAAATTAGTTGAGGTCACTTCTTTGCTAAAAACCCTCCAATGGTTTCCCTTCTCTTTCAGAGTAAATGCAAAGTCCTTCCAGTGGTTCCCGGTGTTTCCCTGACTTGAATGCCTACTACCTTTTGTCTCATTTACCCCACTACAGGCATATGGCCTCATTTCTGTGCCTCAGAAATGTCATTCTTCTAACTCATGACTTATGAATCTGTTGTTCCCTCTGCTGGGAACGCGTTCCCCGTATTCAGTTGACCCTCCAACAATGTGGAGGTTAGGGGCGCTGACCACTCGCACAGTTGAAAAGCTGTACATAACTTTTGACTTGCCCAAAATTTGCAGCAAAGTAAACTTGAGAAAAGAAAACGTTACTAAGAAAATCATAAGGAAGAGAAAATAATTTTTACTCTTCATTAAGTGGAAGTACATCATTATAAAGTCTTCATCCTTGTTGTGTTCAAGTTGAGTAGGCTGAGGAGAGGTTGAGGAAGAGAAGGGGTTGGTCTTGCTGTCTCAGGGGTGGCACGGGCAGAAGAAAATTTGCGTTTAAGTGGACCCGTGCAGTTCATACCCATGCTGTTAAGGGTTAACTGTATATCACATAGTTTACTCCTTCACCTTCTTTAGACTTTATCCATCACTTTATTTAACCATCTTATTTATTAATAAAATACAACCTCATCACAACAGCTCTTTTCTTATGTCATTTTTCTCTCTTGGTCTTAGAATCATCTAACCCCCACACACATTTCTATATATTTAAATAAATACATTTATTATTATATAGTAATTATTATTATTTGACACAGGGTCTCACTCTGATTGCCCAGGCTGGAGTACAGTGGTGCTATCTCAGCTCACTGCAGCCTCCATCTCTTGAGCTCAGGTGATTTTCCCACCTCAGCCTCCCAAGTAGCTGGGACTACAGGCACATGCCACCATGCCCGGCTAGTTTTTTGTGTTTTTAGTAGAGATGGGGTTTTGCCATATTGCCAAGTCTGGTCTTGAACTCCTGGACTCAAGCAATCTTCTCTCCTTGGCCTCCCAAATTGCTGGGATTATAGATGTGAGCCACCACACCCGCCAGTGTATTTATTATTAATTGATACATTGTGTTAATCTTCCATGAAGGAAAGAATTTTGGCCTGGTATTGTTCATCAGTATATCCCCAGTATGTAGAAAAATGCTGGCACATAGTAGATATGTAGTGGATATTTGTTGAAGGAATGAATTAGTGTAAGATTGTTAATGAACAAATGGTATAAATTAATCTGATTAGCTAGTTGGAACCTAGGAAACAGTTGGTGATAGAGGAAATGGGAGATAGGATTTTTTTTTTTTTTTTTTAGTGTGGCCTTGCAGATTTGTCTATTTTTGGAAGGGCAGGCACTGTCCGTAAAGGGGCGACCCCACTAAGCCATGAGTATGGAGGGTAAGGGTCCGGGGTGCTAATTGAGAAACAGAGTTCAGAGAGGAAATGGACTGGAAGGACTCTCAAAGCAGAAGTGGGCCAGGTAGAAGGCAATACCTCTTTCTTTGCAGTTTCAATTGGGATGAGTGCTGGGCCTCCTTCAGAATTGAGTTACTGATTGGCAATACTAGCATGAATAGGCAAAATGGTTTCAGAGTTTTTGGGAACAAAAACATCTAAATATATATTGCTATAATCAGATATCATTGTAAATATCTGAGCAAACATTGCCCAGGAAGAATCAGTTGCCATCTTTGTATGCTTGTTGGACATTTACTTGCTTTATATTTTTTTCAAAACCTCTCTTAATGATATGTAACTAAAGGATTATTGTTTGGAAGACACCTGTCTTTGAAAAGTAGTAAAGGAAAACATTGTTTCTATTTAAATGTGGGTAAGTGGTGGATTATTTAAATAGAGACTGTTAATATTGACTAATTTTTAAAATGGATAATTTAAGAACTAGTTCCTTTGTAATTCTATACATGGCCTGAGAGAATGGTAGTTAGCCATAGACTAGATGTTTTCAATGTAATATGTTATTTTCTTTATTCATTTAATGTCAGACAACTTTACTGCATTGTTTGACTATATACTTGGCTCTATAGCTACATATCATTATGTTGAAAAACTGAGTAAAGACTTATGTTTAAAATACTATGGTCTAATTTATAAAATTATTTTCCTCTAGGTGGTATCATATACTATGTACTATTTAAGCTTGGGTAAAAGGGCTTTTGTGAAGATATTCATACTCTAAAATAAAGAATTTGGCATTTCTAATACTTTAAGATATTTGGAAAATACCATTTAATAAATAACATTTTTGTACACATTTTACATACATACGATTTTTCAAGAAAACTGATCATGGTGATTTGGGTCTCAATTAAAATAAGAATTCTTCAGAAGGAACATAAAAATGGTTTAAAATCATAGCTCAGATTTTCCTATCAGAAATTATTTCAGTGAGGCTGATCTTCTGATCTGCTGTGGGGGATATAGAACAAAGTAAGAATTAGACATCACATTAGTAGGTATGTTTGCTGTGTAAGGGCCTATTGTGTGTTCTGCATAATTGGAAAATTAGCTGTATGTGTATTTTAAATAATAAAAGTCAAGGTAAATGCACGATGGTCACAAATTATGACTTGTTTGATAACATGTATATTTGTGGATACCAGATCTTTTAACCATGTGGTCCCTTTTAGAAGGTCAATCCTGGTCTCCTTCCTTGTTGTGAATATGTTATTCTGCTTTTCACTCATGGTATACAAATATGTTGAATATGCATTTTGGGTAATATACATAACTCATACAAATGGGTGGTGTCCTTGGCTAGTGAGATCAGTTCTGAGGAAGGGTTCCCATCTATTTGGTATAGTTTACTGAAGGTCTGAACCAAACAGAAGCAGCATTCTGTGGCCTCGGGAACAGTGAAGTTTAGAAGAGAGTGGAACCTGACAGACCATTCAAGCATTTGTTGCCACTGCTGAGCAATGCAGAGATTCTCCGGAGATCTAGAGCAACATTTGCTTGAGGATATCTGCTTTTGTCACTAGTCCAGTGCCCAGGCTTTCTGGTATTTACCGTTAGTTCTCCATGTTAGATACGTGACCCATCTATTCATATTCAGGACCATTCAGTCCAGAAGTGGCAGGTCGTCTTGTTATTGTCTAGAAATGGAAAAACCTAATGGACTTTGGAAGGTGGCAACACAAGTGTAAATTACTGTTTCAAATTCTGGGGTGCTTTTTAGAGGTTATACTTGATTTTATTACACACACCCTTGCCTTGGTATTGGAAAGAATAAGGTGCGATGGCAAACATATTTGCTGGTCAGTATTCTAAAAGAAATTTAAGTGTGAAGCTGGCTTCCACTGGAAATCATCTATGGCAGGGTAGAATTAAGCCTATTTGAGGACAGTATCTTCTGGTTCAGTTCATTCATCCAAGTTTACATTGACTAAGGCTAGCTGAAGTAGTATTTAAAGGGAGAGATGGGGGAGGAGTTTGCACGGGAAAGGATGACCATCAAAGTTTCATCTCTTTCCACCTTGAACCTAAATGTATTTTCTGCCTCCCTTTTCTTCAGTAAGACCTCAGCCCCACCCCTTCCACTTCATCTAAAGGCTGCAGGACCTGACTTTTGTTACAGCCTGGTGGCTGGTTCTGCAGAACTTCCCACCTAGACAGTCCCCTTAATTCTCATTTTGAATCTAGTACAGAGTATCTTACTCTTGGTCTAGAGGGCTACATTGTAGAGACAAGTGGGATAAAGTAACTCACCAGACAATGCATGCCACTTCACAGTTTGTCCACAACTGTTAGCACAGGATCCTATCTTGTGACCATTTTGACAGACAGCTTGCTCACCTGATGGCTCTGTGCAATTTGAAAATGGCCACACTGGAATGGAACACTTGCTTGCCATGTCCAGGGCCAAATTAAAGGCATCACAGTGATAATAATTCTAGAAATTTAAAAAAAAAAGTTTTCATCAGAGACCTGTTCAGGTTTATATAATTATGACTTTAGAAAAAATTCGCATTGCCAGTACATTTGATCCATAGCCTGTTGACTAGCTTTTTCAGAGGGAATAAGCAAACTACCATGTTTCATTTGCTGACAATTTTTTGATAATTTTCTTGTCATAATTTGAGAAAATAAAAAGTATTTACAATGAAGCTCTTCAGGTTTTGTGGCTTACATTAATAATTAAAAGATCAATAAATGCACTGTAGCAGAAGTTTCTACACAAGTATAAATGTGTACAAGTGAATCAATAAGGTGCATTAAACGATGTTCCCTGCAACCAAGCTGACTGAGAGAGTGCAAAGTGGGTTTAAAAAAAATCAATAAAAGAAGGGAAATGGAAGGAGTTAGTCCTGAAAATGGGTTTTGATCATTATTCTCTATTGCTCACTTTACCTTCTGTAATGTTGCACTTTTACGGGAAGTTTGCAGAAGCAAGGATTCTTCCTGTCATTGTCTGTGCTATGGTCACCACTAAATGGCAGGATAGATGTTGTTCTAAGCCTTAACCTTGAGTGATCTTCTAGTGTGATTATATATATGTGTTTCAACTCTCCTACCAATGTAGAGATTTTGAATTATTTTTATCCATGGTCTTTTATCTCTCACATTTTATTTTTGCTCCACATTTGCGTTTTTTTTTTATTTTTTATTTGGAGATAGCGTCTTGCTCTGTCACCCAGGCTGGAGTGCAGTGGCATGATCTCAGCTCACTGCAATCTCCGCCTCCTGGGTTCAAGCGATTCTCCTGCCTCAGCCTCCCAAGTAGCTGGGACTAAAGCTGCATGCTGCCAGGCCCAGCTAATGTTTTGTATTTTTAGTAGAGACGGGGTTTCACCGTGTTACGCAGGCTGATCTCGAACTCCTGAGCTCAGGCAATCCATCCGCCTCGACCTCCCAAAGTGTTAGAATTACAGGCATGAGCCACCGCGCCCAGCCCACATTTGTCTTTTTCCTTTCATCCTCCTTGATTCCACAAGTAGTTGTATTATTTAAAATGGGTGGTAATAAATTTTATTGTTTGTCTCAGTTTGATAAATACTGGAATATGTTTTATTATATGGCTCTTTTGTTAAATATAGCAGAAAGGAATTTTTTATGTCTGTTTAGAAAAGCCAGGTTGTAATTGTGGTCTTTAAAGGCTCATTTACTAGCATGTTGCCCTAAATATCATGCCTTCTGATACATTTAAACACTGAGTATTTGGGGATTTTATAACATGGTAATATGTTCCCCATTGTCCACTTTAAAATGATAGACTTTCTTTTCTTTTTTCTCTCTTACAAAACTGGTTTTTCTTTCAAACAAAACGAGTTTTAGTTGGGATATCTGAAGCACATAATAAATATTATCATCCTGCCTTTGGAGGTGGGAAGCATTGGGATCACAGTCTGGTAGAAAGCCTGCCTAAGCCAGGGCCCTCAGTGGTGCCTCAAAGATGTATCTTGAGCCTGATTTTTCTCATCTGTGAAATTATGGTATGGGATCTCTAACATACCATACTTTTATGGTAATTTTTAACTAGCTAACAACAAGTTCTCTGATTCTGTCTTCCAGAGCTGTCCTCTATTTTTGTGACCATATCTCATGTCTTTGTTCCAAACAGAGCAAACCAGTATCTCCTTTAGAGCACATTTTATTATAGCGCCCTCAATAGGAATGCTCTGTTTTCCCAGTTGCTAGAGGTACATGCTGTGATTTCATTGAATGATAGACAGTTGTCATTGCCTATGTGCTCATACCCACGGATGTCGAAGCATCAAGTTTTTGGGATCTGGGTATTCTGAAAAACATATGACAAGAGTGAAAAGTTGCTTGCTGGTCCTTCTGGATTTGCCTGGTTGCCTCCTCCAGGAGGATTCCCTTAGGAAAGGAAGGCAGGATGACCTCAGCAGTTTTCAAAGATACTTTCAGGTGGGAAAGTGTAAACTGAAGTAACACTTTTTTGTTTCTGTTTTGGTTACTGATAAGAATTTCTAATTTGGGAGGTCTTCTCCATTAGGATAGGTTACAGAAGGTTCTATAGCGTCTAATACAGTCTGCCTATCAGGATTAATTTTCATGCAGCCCTGCTTGCAGGTAAAAGAATGGAAGACACAACCCTTGTATTAGCTCTCTAGGGTTGCCATTAAGTGCAAAGTAGGTGGCTTAAAGCAACAACAACAACTACAAAAAACATTGTCTCTAATTTCTGGAGGCTAGAAGTCTAAAATCAGGGTGTTGAGAGGGCCGTGCTCCTTTGACACCTGTAGAGGAGAATCTTTTCTTGTTTCTGGTGGTTTGTCTGAAGTCCTCGAGACTTTCCTTGGCTTACACAGCAGCACTTCAATCTTTGCTTTCACTGTCACAAGGTGTTCTGCCTGTGTCTCTTCTTTCTTTATCATTTTTTTCTTTTTTCTTTTCTTTCTTTTTTTTTTTTTTTTTTGGTGTAGGGGCAGGAGCAGGGTCTCACTGTGGCACCCAGGCCATATTGCAGTGGCACAATCATAGCTCACTGTAACCTTGAACTCCTGAGTTCTGTTCTCTTTCTTACAAGCTTACCAGTCAGATTAGATTAGGGCTCACCCTAAGGACCTCATCTTAACTTGATTGCATCTTGAAAGACCCTATTCCCAAATAAAGTCAGATTCACAGGTACTGGATGTTACGATTTTAATATACCTTTTGGGGGAACACAATTCAACCTTTAGTAACTCTGAAGCTTTTTTCCATGTCGATGATGCAGAAAGTCTTTTAGTGAAGGATTGAACCTGAAGATCAGCAATTTGAACAGGGTATATTTGGAAAGCAAGTGTCTGGTACAAGGCAAGATGAGAAGGCTTTTTAAAGGGCAGTGCTTTTGGTGTGTTGAAAAACTAGGTCTCTCTTTTTCTATGGAGCATTCAGACAAAGTCAAGGATAAATTGCCACATAGGATGTGGCTTACCGTAATGCCTTTTGATGCTTCTGACATGTTTGTAAAGCCCAAGATTCATTTGTGCATAGAGGTTATTATCTTTCAGTTCTTTGTGTAGAAAATAACTGAACTGATGGTGTTTTTCAATAGCACAGTTACTGTGCCTTCCATATAGCAATTGCTATCTGGTCTCTGCTCTTCTGTTGCACAGAAGGTATTTTACCTACCATTTGTTGTATTTGGGAGGTGGTTGGGGGTGGGGGGGGCTTGTTCTTGTTATTACTGTTTCCTTAAGTGGATGATATAAAATTATTCAGAATGCATGAAATCCTTATATTTTTGTACTCCAACCTCATAATGCTCACACTGTTGTGGGAGATGGGTCTGGTTATCCAGGTATGAAGGTATATCCAGGTATGAAGGGAGTTTAATCCTTCACCAGGTATGGAGGGAGGTTTCCAGGAAGGGACTAGATAGTAGCGAGATCTGTCTTGCAACTGATCCAGCCAGTTAGGTGTGGGCTGCCTTTTCCTCTGCATGTGTGCCTCCGTGCAATTAGATGTAATTTGTGTCAGTGATGTGGACTGTCACTGTGTGCAGCATGGGCACTGACATTGCCATATTCAGAGCAGTCTAATGGGCAAGTGGAGAACTTGCTTTGTCTTGCATTAGTGGGGCTGAATGAAAGGCCAGAGAAAATGCAGTGAGTGTTGAGGGCCAGTAAACCAAAACCATCAATAGGCAGCATTGCTGAACCCACCATCTGCCCTCTGAACTTTTTAAATCTACCAACTAATTCTTGTGTGGATTCTCATTTAAGAAAACCTTGGACCTAGATTTAAGAGGCAACATATCTTAGTATTCTTTGACGTAATTTTGCATTGTCTTTTTCTTTAGGGTACTGTTTTTGGTATTGGTTCTTCAGTGTGTAGCAGTGGGAAGCTAGTTCACTTCTAAATTTTTTAAAAATAGTAGGGGGCTGATTGGGCACTCATCATTACTTGGTATATATTTTTCAATGACTTGGTAGAAAATGAAGTTAATTGTATGAGACTGGAAATACATTCTAGGGGCTCACATTGCTTATACATCAATTTCAAATAGTCTTTGGTAATGAGGATTTGAGGGAATATTCTCATGAACAAACACAGTGTGAGATGAATACGGGTTCAATATATTTTCTGTCATTGTATGCTTTGTCATAAGGAGTGAGGAAGACAAAAAGCTAAGAGAAAATGTTTATGTCATAAAACAGGAACAGGTCCTTGGAGTTCATCTTATCCATCCTGTATCTTTAGGCAGTTCTGTCCATTGGCTGTGTGAAGCTACACAAGAATCAACCCCATAAATATGCTGGTTACGTGATAGCCAAGTAGGAGAAGGAGCAAGGGGTTATCAGGCAGGCTTGGTAGTGTTACAAGCTTCTTAAATTATATTCACGTTTCAGATGACTCCTATAAGGTTGAAGTAAATTCTGATGCTGTTAATATTGATTTTAATTTTCTTTCCCCTTTCCTTCGCTGCTTGGGATAAAATGTTAATTAACTCTCACCTGTGAAACTTGTGTGACTCATATTGCTTGTTTAATTTAGATTACAAGCCCAGGGGGCAAGCTCCTTTCTTTTCTCTGCAGTGCTAAGGACCTCAATGGCAGAAATGTTTATTATCATTATGTATTATAAATCGTGATGTTTTGCTAAAATATTGTGCTGATTGCATTTACTCAGAAGTGATAGCTTTAGTTCTTTTTCGCTTGAAAATATTTTATTTTGCTTTAAGCCAGTTAGACAGTGATTTCATGAGGAAGACTAAGCTAGATACTAAATTAAATGTAGTTTGAATACATTTTTGAAATATGTTGGTTATTCTGAGCCAAAAGCAGTTACACCTTCAATGGAAAGTATGTTTTAATAATTTTCAGTCTCCTCTTACTCTAGGATGGCAATTTGATTTTTTTTCTCAAATTCTTCTTGAAGAAAAAAAAAAAAATAGGACTGGGACCAAGCTTAAAAAAGCTTGGCTGAGGAAAGAAGTTCTGATTGAGTGAAAACAGGTGGCTATACTATTCTGCTTAGAAATATCTTCAACAGGAACTTTTAAAAAAATTATAAACTTTGTCATTTACTATACAAAGCTCTACCCATGGAAAATGGCAGAGAACTGAGGCACACAGAATCTTTCAGTCCAGAAAACACTCTATGTGAAATATCTCAACAGAGAGAACCTCATTAATTACAACTGACTTGGAAAGGCCAGCCACATTAGTGAAGTTTAAATTAGAGTAATTTTTAGTGTATGGCAAATTGATGTAATTACCCAGGGTCATTCCTAGAATTTGGCTGGGGTTCTTGGGACTGAGGAGGAACTCAGAGAGAAGGTGGGCTTAGTGGGTCTGCGCTTGTCATCACTGGTTACTCGTTTTATTCATTCAGTAGACATTCATTTGGCATACATTATGTAACAGGAACTGGGCATACACAGACGAGTAAGACACTGCCTCTGCCCCCAAGGATGAGACACGTCATGAAGAAAGAGTTGGGGAGCAATGATAAAGAGCAGCAGCTGCTACATGGTATCACAGGAGTGCTAAGAATGAATAACTAGACTATCCCAGATGACAGGAAATACTTCCTGGAGGAACTGAGGCCTGAGCTGAGTCCTGCGGAATGAAGGTGAGGATGAAGGAACAGCTGGAGCAAAAGCACGCAAGTCAGAATTTGCACAGACATTGCAGGGAGCTGCAAATAGTTCCTGGATCACACAGAGTGAGGGTCACGATGGTGAGGCTGGGCTGTGGGCAGACTCTAGATGGGAACCTGTGCTAGGGAGTTTGGGGCTTTGCGCTTTGTCCTATATGTGACATGGTACTACTGAAGGGTGTTAGGCAAGAATGTGATGGAGCCAGTATGATGTTTTACAGGGATTTCTGGGGATTTCTTGATTAGAGCATGGTTTTGAGGGTAGAACAAGGCCAGAGGCATGCAGACCAGGTAGGAGACATTGATTTCTCCAAGCAAAACGGAAGAATTATTAAAATCTTGTTGGTAAACGAAGCAGACTTTGGAGAGTGATTGGATGTAGGTTTTCAGGGCAATTGAGAAATATAGAATGAACCCTAGAGTCCTTGTTGGGGTATCTGGTGGATGGCTGGTGCTAACAACAGACTGAAAATAAAAGTGGAGAATCAGGTTTATGGACAAAGATGAGAAGAAGGTCAATTAGATATGCTCGTGGGGTATAAATAGTACTCTAGTGTGAGGTCAACCCTAAAGATACCACCTTTCTTCCCCTCCTTTATTTTCTTTACTGCTCCTCTACAGAAGTATTTAAGGTAGCCAACCACAGCAAGGATTTAGGAGTCATTAACATAAGGATGGTAGATAAAATTGTGAGAGTAGAAGAGATTGCTCCTATTCCCCTTGGGTGAGTGGGAATGCCCCCTGAGAGTGATGAGGGTCCCCCACAGGGAGGAGGAGATCTTCCATAGATAGAGTGGAGAGCCTCTGGAGAGAGGGGAGGGATCCTTCCCAGAAATGAATGGGAAGGTCTCCCAGAGTAGGAGCAGAGGAGATGTCCCTCACAGAGTGGGTGGTAACTCAAGAAGCGATCCAGTGCAGTGCTCGCTTTGGCAGCACAT
>NW_012111031.1:8546685-8573819 GCF_000951035.1 Colobus angolensis palliatus
TCATAAATAATACAAGAGTCACGTTTACCTCGACCTAGCTGAATTATCACAAATGCCAATTTTGCAGAGTAGAAATTAATAGGCTTTACTATAACTTAATCAGAAGAGTGGTTTAATCTGAGTTAAATAGATACTTATTTAGATCTTATACTTTATCTTGGCATATATAATTACATCCAGAGTACGTATTGGGTAAACATAATTTCAGGGAATGTTGGATTGTGGAACACTGAATTTTCTGTTCCACTTTCTCACTGAATGACCTCAGGAAAAGCAGATAAATTTTTGGGCCTCAGTTTTCTCATATGCAAAACAAAGGGACGGAACTAAGTGGTTTTTGTGGTGGTTATTATTATTGATCAAATGAATACAGCTGAGAAAGAACACATCAGCAGCTTAGCTAGGCAAAGAAAGGGCAGAAATTTTCTCCTGGTCTTTCTTTCCCAGTCGGTCAGATTCTTAATGATACTTCCCATACTTCGATTTGACATTTAACATAATTCAGAGAAAATATTTCACAAATATGCATGATTGGATTGTAGATCTGTGGTCCATTTTTTTTTCCTCCAGCTTGTGTTTTATAGAACAAAGGTTAGTGACACCTCACCCCAAAGGAGTTAGTTGTCAGCTAAGTCTTGGGAAATACTACTTACCATATCCCCCTCTTAGAAATTCCCAATGCATCTCCAGTCTCCAAGAAGTTCTGCTGTAAACAAATATGGTTAAGTTTTGGTTTTTTTAGACACAGCAGTTCCCAAGTGAATTTTTGAGATGCTTATTTTCCTCAGAATCTATTACCATCCCAGAGAGCCCTCGGTCTCAGTGCACATTTTGGGAAACAGTGATCTGTTTGCCCAGGCTCTCCAGATGTTCGCTGAGGGGATAGGGTATTAAATGCCAGAGAGATGAGCAGTACTGTGGTGGACTTAGATGTGCATCAACACTCCAGTGTAAAAAAGAATTTTACACTGAATTCTTGCAGTGTAAAAGGGCCTGGAAAATGGATATGATATGGAAAGAAATAAATGTTTTTTTTCTCCCCTCAAAATCTTTAACTGATAAGTGCTGCTTTTTTGTTTAGATTGACTTTGATCTCACATTAGGCAACAGAATGGAACTAAGACTTACGATTTTGAGCTTTAAACTTTTTTATTTTACTCCAAGGACAGTTCTAGAAAAAGAAGTTTCTCTGACTTGTGGGAATGTGATCTGGTTTGATTCACAGGTCACTTGCCCTAACCCCACTTCATTTCTGTTTTTTTACCTCTCTCCAGAGAAGAAGGAAAAGAAAGATAAAAAGAAAAGAGCAAAGGGGAATAAGAGGAAGGGAAATTGGATTTATAAAAGCCTAAGGGGCATTAAATTCTGGCAGCTGCTGCCATGGCCTTTAGTACATTAAACTATTGTATATTTTCTATAGTAGAAAATAGTGTTGGGGGAGCTTTTGTTTTAAACTAAAAGTAATTTCTTGTTATGAATTGGCAGTATTGTTTATACCAGATGTGTTAATATGGTTGTTTTGAATCTGCAATTAGCCTTTTTAAAACTTTGACTTCTTTAAAATGAAAGTATCAATAAGCAAATGCATGATGTTAATGGCAATAATATTAGTAGCCAAAGTTATTTTAAAAACCTCTTAAAGTTGTTAATATATTTCAAATGGTTCTATACATTTACTTAGAGGTGGGGACAGTGGGGAAAAGTGAGGTAGAGGGGAGAATAGAGAGGGGCTGCCTAATTCTCTCTTTTACTTAGCCGTTTAACGTAAGATTTAATTTATAAGCTCCCCTCCATCCTGCCTGGCCCTTTCTCTCCACCCGCGACCCCAACAGCAGCCATACATGGACTTCAGCACCCTCTTTATCCATCCCAGTTTTCCTCATAGAAAGCCAACTGACAGCAGGAACTCCATGCCTAAAACAAACTTTCTGGAACGTTGTAAGCATGGCCTAGTTCTGTTGTCTGCCAGACAAATAGAGAAGAACATGGATTCCTTTCATTTTTATCTGTGTCTAAGTTGTCTGCTAAGAGTGATGAACAGTACAGCTTGGGGTATCCTTGCAAAGCAGAACTTCAGCTGGGGGTAGAGGGGACCCATTATTGCTGAGTCTAGAGGAAGATGTTGGTCTCTTATTCCCACCTGGTTTAACATGTGTTAAGGAATTAGCCGCAGGATGATTTTAAAAAAGAATGTAACTGAAGTCTGTTAACCTCCTTTGGGGGACATCTGCCTTTGCTCTGGAGTCTGAGATGGTGAGAAGTGCCCCGTGAAAGAGCTGGAAATTCAGTACCAGCACCCACGAAGGAGAGAGCAAACGCCAAGAAGTACAGGGTGTTCTTTGGTGCATCACTTTGGCTTTGAGACAGAAGTCCATGCACACGCCTGTAATCCCAGCACTTTGGGAAGCTGAGGTGGGTGATTCACTTGAGGTCAGGAATTTGAGACCAGCCTGACCAACATGGTGAAAAACCTCATCTCCATTAAAAATACAAAAATTACCCGAGCGTGGGAATGTGTGCCTGTAATCCCAGCTCCTTGGGAGGCTGAGGCACCAGAATCACTTGAACCTGGGAGGCCGAGGTTGCAGTGAGCTGAGATCGCGCCACTGCACTCCAGCCTGGGTGACACTGTGAGACTCTGTTACAAAAAAAAATAATGTGTTTCTTCAGTTTCCTTCTTTAGAGCTGAACTCCAATCCTAGGAGAATTTCTGCGTTGCCCATAGAGGTCAATTCTTCTCCTTCAAGCGTGTGTGTATTTGTTGAGTGAGTTAGGTGTTCTCCAGCAGTTCATTTTTTTTTTTTCTTTTTTTTTTTTTTTCTGAGACGGAGTCTCGCTCTGTCGCCCAGGCTGGAGTGCAGTGGCCGGATCTCAGCTCACTGCAAGCTCCGCCTCCCGGGTTTACGCCATTCTCCTGCCTCAGCCTCCCCAGTAGCTGGGACTACAAGCGCCCGCCACCTCGCCCGGCTAGTTTTTTGTATTTTTTAGTAGAGACAGGGTTTTGCCATGTTAGCCAGGATGGTCTCGATCTCCTGACCTTGTGATCCGCCCGTCTCGGCCTCCCAAAGTGCTGGGATTACAGGCTTGAGCCACCGCGCCCGGCCAAACGTGTAACGTACAGAAAGCTCATTTTTTAAAGCTGATGCAGATGACAGTGTGGTCACTGAATGATTAAAGTTGAAACATGAGGCTGGGCGTAGTGGCTTATGCCTATAATCCCAGCACTTTGGGAGGACTAGGCAGGCAGATCACTTGAGGTCAGAAGTTTGAGACCAGCCTGGTCAACATGGTGAAACCCCGTCTCTACTAAAAATACAAAAATTAGCTAGGTGTAGTGGTGCACGACTATAATACCAGCTACTTAGGAGGCTGAGACAGGAGAATCACTTGAATCTGGGAGGCAGAGGTTGCAGTGAGCCCAGATCGCACCACTGCACACTCGATCCTGGGCAACAGAGCAAAACTCTGTTCAAAAAAAAAAAAGATGAAAAATTTCATAACGAAAGTCAGAGTTTAAAACTTTAAAGTTTTGTTTTTTTGGTGTGTTCTTTATTGTGGGTTTATTTTTTAATTTTATAATCATACCTTATTTTTTGTTCCTTTGTTGTATAAGTATATGGCTTGTTAAAAAAACAAACAAACAAAAAACAGTATTGTTATCTTATGCTCCTGGGACTGTATCTGGTTACCAAAGAAGGTAAGAGAATCAGAACTTTTTTTTTTTTTTGAGACAGGGTCTTATTCTGTTGTCTAGGCTGGAGTGCAGTGGCATAATCTCGGCTCAGTGTAGCCTCCCCCTCCTAGGCTCAAGCAACCCTCCTGTCTCAGCCTCCTGAGTAGCTGGGACCACAGGTGTGCACCACCATGCCTGGCTAATTTTTTTTTTTTAGAGACGAGGTTTTGCCAGTTGCCCAGGTTGGTCTCAAACTCCTGAGCTCAAGTGATCTGCTGGCCTCTGCCTCCCAAAGTGCTAGGATTACAGGCATGAGTCACCGTGCCCGGCGAAAACTATCTTTAAGTGGCTTCGAGCTGGTCAGGGAAGAAAGTGGCTGTAGAAATGAAAACAGCCAAGAGCAGCAGTCACTTTTCTTGCAGAAATTTCATACTTGTGGAAGTTACATTTGACACAGGAATCGAAAGATATGCTCTTATTTATAAAATTCTTGCATCCCGCTCTTGTCCTTGTCTCAGGGAGAGGAGCAGACTTTGGCTGATACTGTGTTAACTCTTTAGGTCCCTCTGTTTGGGTCCCTTTACAACAAAAGAATAACACTACTACTTACTTGGTGAGCTCAGAGGCCTATATTCTTCAGCTTGGCTATGATTAGAAAGGTCCAGTTAGTCATATCGTAATCCCTTAACCTTTGAGCATTTCAGGGAACCAAGGTCTTTTGTAGTCATTGCGTTTGGCTCAGAGTGATTGGCTGATAGTTGCTCAAACCAGTGGGAAGGGAGACCCTATTTGGTTTCCTCTTAAAAGCAGGATTTAAAAATAAAATAATTCTACCCTTTTTTCTAAATACCCATCAGAAAAAGCTTATCCTTTCCTGCTGGCCAAATACTCCTGAGTTACAACTTAATAATCAAGGAAGGTGAGCCATATATCCATGTAATCATGTCTGAATCATGTTGGGCTTTGTCATACCCAACAACAGGGTATTCCATGGAGGCAGCTGTGCCCTCTCTCTCCCCTTGTCCCAGTGGGTCATGATGAGAGTAAGAGAGTTAGATACTCTTTCTTTTGTACTTATCTCATATATGCTGCATTCATAGCAAGATGAAGCAGGGTAACAGTGACTAAATCACTAATGTAAAATGTATTTCTTGCATAGCTTTAGACACAAGCTGTGTATGAGAGAGAACTGGGGAAAGGGAAAGACAGGCAAGAGCCAACAAAGAGGAAGAAAGAGAGAGAAATTTACCTTTTGAGAAAGGGTAAATTAGATAACTATGGATTGGGAAAGAAATCCGGACTCTCTAAGTTCACTTTCCTTTTTAGTTGAATTTCCCCTAAAACCTATTACCAGAATTACAAGACAAAGCCAAACTTGACTGATTTTTGTTTAATCTATACTTACGGATTTGGTGTTAATTGTTTCTACTATCCTGCTAGTCAGGGAAGATGCGCACATGAGTAAAATGGTCCTTGTGCATAGGTACAGGCAAATAGATTATTTTATCAGTGTGGTAAGATCGTGTTGCCAAGGAGTGAGGGATGCATAGGTGCTAGGAGAATTCTCTCCCCTGTCCTTTCAGTCCACGTGTTAGAGGTACTGTTGAAACAGAGATGTCAAAATGTGGACACAAGGAGAAGCACTGTCAGACCTCTAAGAGGTAGAGCACATAGAGGATAGACCGGGCCTGCTTGAACTCAGCATTCTGGGCCCTGGGGAGGATAGATATGCCACTCCTCTCTGTGCAGAAACATGTGCTACCTTTCATGCATGAGAAGTCCTTTGTATATATTTGATTTATTTAATTGGGAGGGACTGATGGAGAGGCAAAGCAGACACTTCCATTTGGGTAGTAGCGAAAAGAAAGAGCATGAAAAATGGATTTCTGGAATATTTTCCTGGTGTTCACAACATTATTTAAAAGACCTAATGTGATGTCATGTATGATTTATGCTGCGTAGGTGTTTTTCTACTGTGTTTGAGGCAGATAGGTATTACAGTATAATTTATGATGTGGTTTCAAATATAAAAACTACCCTAGTGATGTGAAGAGATAAGGTGTTGTATGGCTGATCAGATATCCCAGAATAACTGTTTTCAGTAGCAAAGCTTGTATTTGGACATTTTTATCCTAACGTTTTTATCTTAATGAAATATTCTGGAATCTCATTTTCTGTTTTTCTACGGCTTAAAGGTTTGGTCCAGTTCTTCCTGTCATGTGTATGCGTGTGTGTGTATGCGTGTGTGTGTGTGTGTGTGTGTGTGTGTGTGTGTGTGTGTGTGTAGGTTCAGGCATTTGTATAGATGCTCAAAATGCCACCACCAATTTGAAGTATAGCAACACCTGGACAGAAAGTGTCTTGGGTCCCAATGATAGTGTGATATCAACCCACTTTTAAATTTTGAGTATCTTCAGTGACTCTCACATTGTCTTGACTTTGGTAAAAGTCTGTTAAAATGCATTTGTACTCGTGGAGTGCTTTGTTACCTACTTGAAATGAATATAAGAAGATTAAGGGCTTGAAGTGCTTTTAGGAATAGCAGATAGAGTCGGCTGTCTTCCAGTTCTTAATTTTCAGTTGAAATTTGTGGTGATGTCATTTCAAAACAATCCTAACAGGTAGAATACAGAGTACTTACAAGGCATCTGAGTAATTTTTTTGAGAATGGAAATGTTAAATGAATGTCACAGCTTTGCTTCTACAGATTTTGGTTTCAGTCATGTTCTGGGCTTAAGTGGTGGGGAAGTGAACAGTGTCCCACCAAGAAGTAATTTCACACCTGCTATACTTCTAAGTGCCCAAATATGACTTTCCTAGAGTGATTTTCAAGATGCTTAAATATAAAAAGCTATATAGTATGTCTTCAAATGGGACAAAAGTGCTGTCTGGCAGGCCCAGGCTCCCACTTGCTCTGCCAAGGCAGGGCCTAAGATCTGTGGTCAGGAATCCTCTGTGTAGAGAGAGAGCTCTAGAGCCCTGAGTGTTTCTTAAGGTGTGGGAACAGTTTGGGAAGGGCTAGAAACTCACAAACTGTGTTGATGCCCTAGGAAGAAAACTTTTTGTCTCCTTGATAGTTTTAAAGCTCTGTTTTATGATGATGTAATTTTCTTGGTATATCTTTTAGGTTTCCTCATGATTCAAATGATTATTGTCATGTTTGTGTGAAACTGAGGATGCCATTTTGGGAGTCTTTAACAAATAAATCTGGGATTTGAAATCATTATTATTTCTTTTATTAGTCAGATAAATGTTCAGCATTGACTTTGAATTCAGTGGAAGGCTTTGTGATCTTGGATAAATTACTTAACCTATTTTTTTTTTTACCTTTAGAGTAATAATAACAGTGATAAGAGTAATTTTACCCACTTTATGGATTTGTTATGATTTTAAAAGATGATGTATGTAAAGTCCCTCTTGTGATGTCTGGTATTTAGGAAGCACCAATAATATCTACCACCATCATTATGATTATTATTTTATGTCCAGTTGTTACCTGATGTTACATGTTTCTTAAAACCTTAGGTAGTCCTATACTCTCTCAAGGGACAGGGAGATTACTGTATCCTCAGGCAGGTTCACGTTTACTTCTTTGGAAATTTTTCCTCATGCTTCTTTCCTGCCTTATTATAAATTTCTTCCCAGAGGTTTTTACTGTGCTTTCACAAGTCACTCTTAAACCTGCATCCCTCTGTGAACATTTAACTGTTAGAAGTCAGTGGCTGTGTTCCTCTTAGATCTTCTCTGCTGCCTAAGGCCCTGCTGTTATGCCGTCTCATCATTCCAGTTAATTTCCTACAGACACCTTCTAGTTAGGATCATAATAACTAACATTTGTATAAAGCATTGGAATTTGCAAAATGGTTTCACTTACATTGTCTTTTTAAATACCCTTTTATCCCTGTTTTGCAAAAAAGAACACTGAGGCTCACAAAGGCTCATCAATTTCCATTTGGTTATATAGCTAATAAGCTGATGAAATAATTTGAACCCAGTACCTTTTGATGAGTTCTTCTCTATCTTCCTGTTCAAAGGTGTCCCCAAGAACTGGACATTATACCCCAGGTGTGGTCTGTTTAACAGAGTCGAGAGCAGGGTTATTATCTTCCTAGCTTGGGACCCTAAGATCTTTTGTTCTTTTTACACCACATTCTATGTTTAACAAGTGTTTGCTCAGCACTGAATAAACATAAAGCAATAGCCTGGGTGCTGCAGTTGTAGAGTCATGCATGAAGCAGAGTCCCTGTGCTCCAGGGACTGATGTCTCAGTGGCAGGGCTGTCTATCTAATTTGTAGGGTCCAGTGCAAAATGAAACTGTGGGGCCCCTTGTGCAAAAAGCAGGGGGAAAGTGCCAGTAAATATATAAAATATGTAAAAGCTTTTTCTTATTTATGTAGTCTCTGGATTTATGGTGTTTTAAATTGCTATTTAATAGCCTAAGAAAATAATAATTAAAAATGTAAATTATTAGCAGGAATTTTACCATTCATCTACATATTGTGCAATACTGGTTTTAAATGTAAGTGTAAGGGTACTAAATTTGTATGTGGAATCCCTGAAATTACACAACTCCGTCCTTACCAAACCAGTGGAAACACTGCACAAAACGGACTCAGTTGTTTTTATTTCACTTCTTGATATGTGCACATTCTACCCACCACTCTCTCCTTTTGGGCTACTGGTAAATAAGGAAGGACTGAAAAGAAAATAAACAATGAGTTGCCCTGTGTTTCCCTTTTCTTCTATGTCATTATTTCCAGCAAGTGGTTGACTACTATTTAGAACAACGTTGCCTTCTTTCTGTCTGTGAATGAAGTTCTGGTCCAAGTGGAAAGCATGCCCTCTCAGGGTTGTCAGTGTCCCTGTTTACTCACTACTTAGTCATAAATGTAATGTGTTTACCTTGTACTTGGCTTTGAGTCTTGTTAGACTCCCTCCCACCGGTTGTGGATCCACTGGAATTCTGTCTTCATGGAGCATCAAAAAAGCTATATACAAATCAGGCGGAAAGGAATGGGGGTACACATGTGCATACCCCTCTGCTCGTGCCCGTGCTCCAGCGTCCCACAAGGCTTCACTTACAAAACACAAATTTGAAAGTAAAGTTCTTAAAACTGTCAAGATGATAACAGTAGAGCATTAAACTCAGATGGGCCCTCCTGAGAGTGAAGCTCTTTGTGACTGCAAAAGTCACAGGCCCATAACACCAGCACTGAGTAGTAGAGAAAAAGGTAAGTCCAATTCAAAGCAAATGGAAGCTGAGCTATAATTGAGACAGCTCAAAGGGCTTGGGCACCTGGGAAGAGTGGGCAAAGTTTCAAGGAGGTGATTTTGAGTAGCCATTGAGGAAGGAAATGATAGAGAGAGGCATTGAATGGGCTTCTGTATGAAGGAAAACTTGTGCTAAGTCACTGAGAGATGGAAGTACAGAAACCGGTAGGTTCAGGGAGCAGCCCTCGTCCAGGGCTGCCTTGTCAAAGAGAACATAGTGTGCTTATAGAACATTTACTTGTGTGGCACAGGAATATTGAATAAGATCATTGCTTTCTTATTTATATTGCATAGGATCTATAAGTCTGCAAGCACAGTCCTGAGAGAAACATCATGCTTACATATGTGATTTTTCAATAATGACATGTAATTTATATTAATTTTAGACAATTTCCCTTCAAAATGAAACACTGTTCTCTGTCTTATTTTTAGAGTGATTACAGTTAAAGATATACATCTTGAATTTTTTCAAATATATCTGCTTGAAGAGAGGATTAGGTAACTTGCTATAGGTTATTTTCTTTACATGTGAAAATTCCAGCAAATTTACAAATGTTGCTCTTATCATGTCTCAGAAATAGGATATGAGGTCTGATATCTTCTCCAGAAGTCTTAGACAGAAGGTCAGAATTGGGCAAGAGACTCGTTCATTTGGACAGGCTAGAGGTTGGGGTGCAGGTATGGCCTCTTAGGCAAAAAGCTCCATAGCTAAAAGGTGTTGCAAGCTTTTTCAGGATTTTGGCTAGTCTTTTTAGGGTTCTGGTGCTCCACTGCATGTTTTGAGACTGTCCACACGTGGTGCACTACATTAGGGTTCTCTGGTGGTTAGTTCCTTTGGATTTCTTATGTTGAAATGAGAGATTAATCAGGTGTTTTGTCTATGAGTGCCATAGGACTTGGTGCATTTCTGGTTTCTAGAATTTCGCGTGTGATCTTCTTATCTCTCATCTTTCCAGCCACAGCATTGATCATGATCAGTGGGACACAGAAGATTCAAGGGGAGCCTGAATGCCCAGGCACTGCATTGAGCAGCTCCAGCATCCAGGCAGAAGGGCAGGCTAGAGCAAGACAGAGTTACAGAAACCAAAGCCCACACCTAACCTTGAACGTGGGAGTGCTGGTGTGTGTGTATTTGAATGAGTACATACGGAGCGCTACAACTCGGTGGCAGGTATAAAAGCACAGTTAACATTGCTGAAGGACGCCTGACTTCTAATAGGCAGTTAATATAAGAGGCTTAAGAATCTTTGTGGAAACAAATACCTGGAAGAGTAGCTTCAGACCTTCGGGGAATAGTTGCCAGTGGGAATTAAAATGCTGATTGTCTTATATCTAGATCAGCTTGGAATCAGGCCCTGAGCCTTCAGGGGATAAATCACTTGCCTCCCTGAAAGCTGGAGAAGAATAATGGGAGGAAAAATAAATTACAGGATGATGATAATTTTTTCCTATGTATGGAATATTTCTTGGTTAATTCATCTTGTCCATTGTATCTGATCTTAATGTAGTTTTTAAAGTTTCTCCACAGAGATCTTATGCGTTCTTTTTTAAAACTATAAATGTGTAAAACTTTTATGAAGAAAATTTAAAAATACTACTAAAGGGCACAGTAGAATACCTGCACAAGGAGGAATATATAACAAACTCTTGTCTAAAGGGTCCAACAGCAATATTAAACAGCAATATTATATCATTATTCCTAAGCTATTTTAGCAGCTTTATTATGATTCTAATTTTGTTTTGTTTTGTTTTTTGAGATGGAGTCTTGCTCTGTCTCCTAGGCTGGAGTGCAGTGGCGCTATCTTGGCTCACTGCAAGCTCTGCCTCCCGGATTCACCCCATTCTCCTGCCTCAACCTCCCAAGATGATTCTAATTTTTAAATAATTTCAACTTTTATTATAGATGAAAGGGTACATGTGCAGGTTTGTTACATAGGTATATTGTGTGATGCTGAGGTTTGGGGTACAAATGATATTGTCCTCCAGGTAGTGAGCATAGTACCCAGTAGGTGGCTTTTTCAACCATCCCCTCTTCCCTCCCTCCCTTCCCCGTCTGGTAGTTCCCAGTGTCTGTCGTTCCCATATTTATGTCTATGTGTATTCAGTGTTTAGCTCCTATTTATAAGTGAGATCATATTGTATTTGGTTTTCTGTTGCGTTAAGTCACCTAGGATAATGATCTTCAGCTCAATCTATATTGCTACAGAGGACATTATTTCACTTTTGTATGGCTGCAGTGTATTCCGTAGTGCATATGTACCACCTTGTCTTTATCCAAACCACTGTCGAAGGGCACCTAAATTGAGTCCACATCTCTGCGATTGTGAATAGTGTTGCAGTGAACTTATAAGTACATGTGTCTTTTTGATAGAATGGATTACTTTCTTTGGGATATATACCCAGTAGTGAGTTGCTAGGTCAAATGGAAGTTCTATTTTAACTTTTTTGAGAAATTTACAGACTTCTTTCCAAGAGGCTGAACTAGTTTGTATTCCTACCAGTGTGTATATGTGATTCCTTTTCTCTGCAGCCTCACCAGCATCATATTTTTTGACTTTTTAATAATCGCCATTCTGACGGGTATGGGATAGTATCTCACTGTAGTTTTGATTTGCATTTCTCTGACGATTAGTGACGAGTTTTTCATATGTTTGTTGGCCACTTGTACATCTTCTTTTGAGAAGCGTCTGTTCATGTCCTTTGCCCATTTTTAAATTGCATTATTTATTTTTTGCTTGTTGATTTGTTTTCGCTTGTAGATTCTGGGTATTAGACCTTGGTCAGATGCATAGTTTGTGAATATTTTCTCCCATTCTGTAGGCTGTCTGTTTACCCTGTTGATAGTTTCTTTTGCTCTACGGAAGCTCTTTAGTTTTAATTAGGTCCCACATGTCAATTTTTGTTTTGGTTGCAATTGCTTTTAGGAATTTAGCCATAAATTCTTTGCCTAAGCCAATGTTGAGAAGGGATTTCCTAGGTTTTCTTCTAGGAATTTTATAATTTGAGGTCTTAAATTTAAATCTTTAATTCATGTTGAGTTAATTTTTGGCTATGCTGAGAGGTAGGGGTCCAGTTTCATTCTTCTGCATATGACTAGCCAGTTACCGCAGCACCGTTTATTGAATAGAAAGTCCTTTCCCCATTGCATATTTTTGTTGATTTTGTTGAAGATCAGATGGTTGTAGATATGTAGGTTTATTTCTGGGTTCTGTATTCTGTTCTATTGGTCTGTGTATCTTTTTTCATGCCAGTACCATGCTGTTTGGGTAACTGTAGCTTTAAAGTATACTTTGAAGTCAGGTAATATGATGTCTCTGGCTTTGTTCTTTTTGCTTAGGATTGCTTTGGCTATTCAGGCTTTTTTCTGGTTCTACATGAATTTTAGAATAGATTTTTCTAATTCTGTGAAAAACGATGTTAGTATTTTTATAGGGATAGCGCTGAATCTGTATGTTGCTTTGGGCAATATGGTCATTTTAACAATATCTATTCTTCCAGTCCATGAGCATAGTCTTAATATATTTTTCCATTTATTTGTTTCCTCTCTGATTTCTTTCAGCAGTGTTTTGTAGTTCTCTCTGCAGAGATCTTTGACCTATTTGGTTAGATGAATTCCTATGTAGTTCTTTTTTTTGCGTGTGTGTGGATATTGTAAATGGGATTGTATTCTTGATTTGGTTCTCAGTTGGAATGTTATTGCTCTATAGGAATGCTACTGATTTTTGTACTTTATGTCCTGACATTTAACTGAATTAGTGTATCAGTTCCAGGAGCCTTTGGTGGAGTCTTTAGGATTTTCCATGTGTAGAATTATATTGTCAGCAAAGGGAGATCATTTGACTTCTTCTTTTCCTATTTGGATACCTTTTATTAAATCTTTCTCTTGCCTGAATGCTCTAGCCAGGACTTCCTTGAGCATTCTTACTTTCAAGTTAATTTCAAGATATTTCTTTTATTGTGGATGCTATCTTATTTTCTTTTATATTTTTCTACTTGATTATTGTTTCTGTAGAGCAATATTGTAGATGTTGATAAGTTAATCTTGAATTCTACCACGTTGTTCAAATTTGTTATTATTTTTCTACTTACGTATTGATTCTGTTAATTCTTACCTATTGGTTCAGCTTACTTTTTTATGTTGGTCACATTTCTCTTTATCTATTGATTGTGTTAAGTTTTCTATGTTGATAGACACATTTTATGCTCATCACTTTTTTTCTCTCCTCCCTCAATTATTATCCTTCTGATTTCTTTTTGTTTTCTCATAGTGTTGGCCTGAAGTAGTGATAGCAGGTAGTATTATGTGTCTAAAGTTTTTCAATTAATTGAGTGCTTGCTGTAAATTTTGGTATGTAAACTTTATCTTATTAAGGAAGTTACCCTCATTCTTAGTAGTCTGAGAATTTTTAACATGAATCATTGTATACTTTTCAAATGTTATTTCTACATTTATTGAGATAACCAAGTGATCTTTTTTCATTTAATCTATTAATGTGATGGATTACTTTAATAGGTTTGTTAATGTCAAACCATCATTGAATTATTAGGAAATTTGTTTTCCAGACATAGGATATATCTGAACATCGGGATAAAGTTTATCTGATCATGATGTCTTTGCTATCTTTGCCATAGTCTCCTTGCCCTGCTGTTGTCTTTCCCTCCTCCTGCCCTCTTTTTCCTCTCCCCTCCTGTTTTAATATTCTGTTGGATGTGATTGACTATGTTTGTATTAACGTATTTGCATCTATGTTGATAAGTGTGATTTTCTTTCATTGACCGTATTAGGTACCAGTGTTCTTACCACATATGCTGGGCAGCTTATCCTTTTTTTCTGTATACTTTAATAACATATAAAATAGGAATGATCTGTTTGTTGAAAGTAAAACTCACTGGTAAAATTATCTGGGCCTAATATTTTCCTTTTTTTGTAAGAGATTTAAAAATTATTATTTCCAGTTCTGTTTTTTATGATTATTGTTTTATTCAAGATTTCTATTTTATCTCAAACAATTTCGATGCTTAATATTTCCAGGAATATTTGATATTCTTTTCTCATTTGAATATCAGTTTGTAGTTATTTGTTTTTTAATTTAATTTGCAACTTCTACCTTTTTATCTTTTTCAGATTTTCTTGAACTATGTATAATGTAGAAATCTTTTCCAAGAACTAGCTTGCTACTCTTCCTTCTCCTCCTTCTCTCCTCCTCCTCTTTCTTCTTTTCCTCCTCCTCCTTTTATGTTTTTCACATTGATCCCTGCCCTCATTGTTCTTTCCTTTTTGTGTGTTTCAATTTGTTACTTGCTCTTTGCAGATTCTTGTGTTGACTATTTAACTTGCTTGTTTTCAGCCTTTTTTGTTTCCTTAAAAACGTACTTAAAATTATAATTTCTCTTAAGATTTCTTCTGTAATGGTTATTTAATATTTAGTTTGCAAACTTTTTTTTGTTCCTTTGTTATTAATTTCTGATTTTACTACATATTATGGTCATAAAAATTTTTCTATATGATGTTGATTCTTTGGAATGTATTGTGTTTTTCATTATTGTGGCCTATTACCTCATCAATATTTGTGGTTTTAATTTGCATTTCTCAGGCAACTAATGATGTCAAATTGAAGCCATTTCTTATACTAATCGGCCTTTTGCATCTTCATTTCTCAAGGTTCTATTTCTTTTGCCCATTACTTATTGTGTTGTCTCTTTATTAAATTGTAGAATTTAAAAATATAATTTGTATATACATCATTTGTCAGAAATGTGTATTTTTAATGTTTTCTTCCTTTTTGCCCCAGTAATTTTATATCCTTATTTTAAAAACTATAATTCTCATAGACAAGCTATTTGCTTTTTAAAGTCACTCTGGGAATCTATGGCTTATCTTTTCATTTTCTTAATGATGTCCTTTGAAGAGCAGAATTTTTTTCTGTTTTGTTTTGCCTAACCCTTAATGGGTTTTGTGTATGGAAAGATCTTTTTTACCATCGTAATGTCAGAAAGGTTTTTTCCTCTATCAGCTTTATATTTTTAGTTTTTATATGTAGCTCTATGAATCATCTTGGGTTACTTTACCTATATATCGTGAGGCCCATTTATTCATTACAGATTTGCATTTGTTTCAGCATCATTTGTTGAAAAGATCACACTTTCTGTCTCTATTGAATTACCCTGGTGCTTTTGTTGAAAATTAATTTGTCCTGTTGTTAGCTGCAGCAAATCTATATGGGTCTACAGCAACCTTAATTCTTGCCTCCTCAGAAGAAAGAATTTGACTGAGGGGGCATAAGGCAGTGCAAGAGACCAAGACAAGTTTTAGAATAGGAGTCAAAGTTTCTTAAAAAGTTTTAGAACAGGAACAAAAGGAAGTAAAGTACACTAGAAGAGGGCCAAGCTAGTGACTTGAGAGATTCAAGTACACTATTTGACCTTTGACTTGGGGCTTTAGACATTGGCATGATTCCAGGGTCTGTGTTACTTCTACCCTGATTCTTCCCTTAGAGTGGGCTGTCCACATGCGCAGTGGCCTGTCCACACTTGGGAGGGGCTGCATGCCCAGTGTGCTTATTGAAGTTGTACACATGCTCACTTGAAGCATTCTGCCCTTACCAGACGAGTGCTCCTAGAGCAAGGTCATATACCAGTTAAATGCACCAGTTTGCCTCTTAGTGTGCATGCTTGAGCCCACTCGCCCAGCTCCTGAGATCTTATTGGGAAGCCACTGATCACCAGCTTCAGGTGTTCTCTATCTTTTGGGAAACTGCCTTTTCCTGGCCCCAGCTGCAACCAATTATTTTAGAGAGACAGTTCAACTGCCTGGCCATCACCTGATGGTAGCCTGACATTCCTGGTATAAGGGTGCCCCCTCTCCTACTCTGCTTCTGTCTGCTTAACTACCTACTCTAACAACATATGTCCACATACATTTCTTAATTCCTTATTCCATTTAATTGATCTCTTTTTCTGTCCTTATATCAGAACCACATTTTCTGATAGCGTGTTTGTAAATTTTGGAATCAGGTCCTATAAATCTTTCTACTTTGTTCTTACTGCTTTTTTTTTTTTTTTTTGAGACGGAGTCTCGCTCTGTTTCCAGGCTGGAGTGCAGTGGTGCAATCTTGGCTCACTGCAACCTACAACTCCCGGGTTCAAGCAGTTCTCCTGCCTCAGCCTCCCAAGTAGCTGGGACTACAGGCGAGCGCCACCACGCCCAGCTAATTTTTGTACTTTTAGTAGAGATGGGGTTTCACCACGTTGGCCAGGATGGTCTCGATCTCTTGACCTTGTGATCTGCCTGCCTTGGCCTCCCAAAGTGCTGGGATTACAGGCGTGAGCCAGCGTGCCCAGCCCTTTTCTTATTGTTTTAATAACTATAGGTTCTTTACATTTCCATACAAGTTTTAGACTCACCTGTCAATTTCTACAAAAATCCTGATGTGATTTTCATTGGGATGGCATTGAATCTACAGATCAACTTTGGGGCAGGTCACGGTTTAATGTTGAGACTTCCCTGAAACATGAAACATCTATTCATTTACATAGATCTTTATTTTTTTTCTCCAATATTTTTTGGTTTTCCATATACAGGTCTTGCGTATTTGTTATTATGTTTTTTCCCTATTTAATGTTTTATTATGCAATTGTAAATAGTACTGTTTTAAATTTCATTTTCAGTTATTCATTGCCAGTATATAGAAATAGAGTTGATTTTCATATATTCACTTTGTCATTGGGCCTTACTAAAGGCATTTGTCAGTTCCAGTAATTTTATGAGTATGTACATTCCTTAAAATTTTCACTGTAAGCAACTATGTTGTCTGGGTTGGGAGTGAGGGTAGGGTGGGGGCAAAAAACAGTTTTACTTCTTCTGTTCCAATGTTTATGCCTTATATATATATCTTCCTTGCCTTACTGCACTATCCAGGACTGCTAGTTCAATGTTGAGCAGAAGTGGTAGGAGTGGATGTTTTCCTGACTTTAGGGGAAAAGCAGTCAATATTTCAACATTAATTGTGATATTAGAGTGAGATTTTTTTAGATAGTTTTATCAGGTTCCCTTTTATTACTAGGAGCTTGTTTTTTTTTTTTTTTTTGCTTTCTTGATCATGTGTTCAATTTTGTAAAATGTCCTTTCTATATCTCCTAACATGATCATAGTTTTTATTTTACCCTTTATATTGTTAATATTTTGTTAATCAGATACGGTTTTGAATGTTGAACTAGTCTTGTATTTTGGGGAAAAATACCGTATGGTCAAGCTGTACTATCTGTTTCCGTATTGCTGGGCTTAATTTGCGAATATTTTTTGTGGCTTCTACATCTTTATGAGTGATATTGGTTTGTAATCTTCCTTTTTTATAATATTGCTATCATGTTTTGTTATTAGGGTGATAATTGTAAATTGTGTTGTGGTATGCTCCTTCCACTTCTTTCTTTCTTTTTTTTCCAAGAATCCAAATTGGCCTTGCTGATATTCATTACTGTCTCTTTTCTATTCATTGTTTTCTTCTTTATTTTATTGCTTCCTCCTTTCCAATTACTTTGTATTAATTTATTCTATTTGTAGCTTCTTAACTTGGCAGCATAGATCATTCACTTTAAACCTTTCTTACTTTTTTAAATATAAGCTTTTTAAAGCTACAGTTTTTTTTAAGCATTGCCTTAGTAAATCTCACACATTTTTATATGTTATTATTATTTAGTTCTAAATATTTTCTAATTTCACTTATGATTTCTTTGTACCCATGGATTGTTAAGAAGGAATATTCTGAGAGACGGTAATTTCTAGACCTCTTAATATTGATATCTAATTAAATACTTTTTAGACAGGAAACCTATTCTGATTTGCAAAAATTTGTTGAGAGTTGTTTTTTATTCCAATATATGGTCTGTCCCATTAAATATTTTTCAGTGCACTTGACAAGAATGTGTATTATATGAATTTTGCTTTGTTGAGTTTAGTATTCAAAATATATTTTAAGTTGAAGTTCACTGATAATGTTCAAATCTTCTACATTCATGCTATCCCCTTGATCTGTCATTTTATAATTTCTTAAGAGATGGGTGTTAAAAATCTCCAACTATGTGAATTGTTTCTATTTTTTCCCCTTATGTCTACTAAGTCTTTGTTTCATATATGTTAAAATTCTTAGGTGTCTACGTATTTTGGGCTATTATGCTTTATTAAGGAAATGGCCCTCTATAGTAACACCCTATTGTCATTATGAAATTACCCTCATTTTCTCTGGTAATATACATTGGCCTGAAGTCTATTTTGTTTGCTATTTATATAGCCAGACAGGTTTTCTTATGTGTGTAATATTTGATGTATTTTTTTCATTCTTTTGTTTAAACTTGCCCATATCTTTACATTTAAAGTGTATCTTTTTTAGTAGAGCATGTATTTGTTTGCTTCCTTATCTAGTTTAACAATCTTTGCCTTGTAATTGGAGTGTTACATATACATATGTGTGTGTGTATATATGTATATACACATACATATACACAAATATATATATATATATAGTTGTTTTTGTTCGTTTTTTTGTTTTTGAGATGGAGTCCCACTCTGTCACTCAGGCTGGAGTGCAGTGGTGTAATCTAGGCTCACTGCAGGAGTGTTACATATATTTAATGTAATTTTCGATATTTGTTTTTAAGTGTGCAATTTTGCTATTTGGTTTCCATTTGTCTCCTCTATTTTGTTTCTCTGTTCCTCCTTTCCTGAATTTTTTTAGGTTAATTAAATATTTTTAGTATTATGTTTTATATCCTCTATAGTCTTTTACCTATATCTTTCATATTATTGGATAATATCCAATATCCAGTTATGTTACTGGTGAATATTAGGCTTTGTTAGGGTAGGACTGTTTTTGTTTTGTCTTTAGTTGTAAGGAAAATAGTTCTTCAAATAAGTATTTATTCTTAACCCATGGCCCTTCTGTGATGTCAGTAGAAAGCTCAAGTTATTTGCCAAGCCCCCACTAGCTGGCAGGACTTAAACTGCAAATTCAAGATAATAATTATCAGCAGCTGAAATATACAGCTGCTAAAATCTCTGTTTGCCTCCTTCCACCTTCCTTTGGTTGGTTTTGTCCTGTGCTCTTTGGAGTCTTCCCCATGCATGTGTGCACGTACAATTTAAGTGAGCAGCCAAGGATTTATATGCACGTTTCAGGTCTTATTTCTATGCATTTCTTAGTTTTGGATCGCCAGCCCCACCCCCTGTTGCTCTTTGCAGTGCTGTGGCAGCCTCAGACTCTGTCCTCTGACTCTTCGTACTAACGAGACTGGATTTCTACTTGAATTCCACCTATCCTGTCCTAAGGGAAAAGATGTATAGAAGTAGATCTTACCCAGTGTGTGTGTTTTTTTTTTCTTTCAAAGGTCAGTTTCCTTCTTCATTTAGTTTCTCTTCAGTGCCTTCAAAAAGTTGTTTTTAGGTTTTGTGTGGAGTTTGTACCTGTTTTCAGCAAAGTGTTAGTCTGTTATAAGCTACTCCACCATTATTAGAAGTCACAGCTTCTCTGAGGGTCTTGATTGGTGGGCTTATACCATTTACAATGACTTTAAATACTGTTACATCAGGACTTATTCCTGTTATCTTAGTCGTATATATTTGCTGTTTATTATTTTTTCTTTTGGTTTTACTTTTTCTTCTTTTTTGATTTCCTTTGTATACATCACATTTTCTTTTGTTTAAAAGACAGTAATTCAACATTATGTGATTCTCCCTAACTTAGCTAACTTATTACGGTATACTCTTCTTTTTCATTTTTCTCTATCAGTATCTTAATTTGTTATCCATAATTCTATCAAGAAGAATACAATGGCATACCTATTGTTGGTGTCTCTCACCATCCCTGTCATTTTTAGTTCTTTGCTACTAAGGTCATTTTTTTTCAGGTTTGAGCATGAGGAAGGGATACAATAGCCTGTTCTAGTTTACCATTTTGCTATGAATTGCAAAAAGCTGTTTTTTTTAAAAAAAGAAAATATACATATATATTCCATTAGGTACAGGGTCATTTTTTAGAATAGGAAAAGCTAATAAAGAAACAGCTTCTAAAGGAAGGTTGCTGTAGAACTGGAAGCACAGTGTACTTTTAGTAGTCAGTTATTCCTTTTTGGGCAAACATTAGGGGAAACAAAACAGGTAGGGTCTTCATTTGGAAATTAAGGTAAATTCTCTTAACTCCTCGCATACTGCCTGTTTATTATATATGTTGCTTTAAATTTGTCATCTACTGCATAAAATCTACTCTCAAGAAATGTTATTGAGATATTCTATAGAACTAAGGAATAGGACTATGAATAGGACTTCTGAAGTAGAAAGGAAGATAAGTGTATAACATTCCCAGAGATGAAGAGGTATCTAAGAATACTATCTAAAGCTGCCTGGATTTATGGCCCTGAAAAGCAGTCTTCACTCAGGGGAGTGGCAACATTTCTGGTTACCCACAAATGGAAGGGGAAAGCTAAAAGACAGTGAAAGGGTTAAGGGGGAGAAAATCTAGATTGTTGGCTACACTGTCTATTCCATATTCCTTATGTTTCTACAGAGGACAGAATGTACACACTGCACCTGAGGAAGGAAAAATATGGAAAGAACACTACCCATTTTTCTATGCCTCCCAAGTTGTTCCTCTCCTGGATTTGAGGTTACCTATCTTAGTCTGTGCCTGGTACTATAACAAAATACCATAGAATAGGTAATTTATAAACAGTGGAAGTTTATTGCTTTCTGTTTTGGAGTCTGGAAGTCCAAGATCAAGATGCTAGCAGATCTGTTGTCTGATAAAGGCCTGTTTTTCATAGATGGTGCCTTCTGTGTGTCCTCTCATGACAGAAGGGGCAAAAGGGCTTCCTCAAACTTTTTTTTTTTTGAGACAGAGTCTCCTCACTCTTGTTGCCCAGGCTGGAGTGCAATGGTGCGAACTCAGCTCACTGCAACCTCCGCCTTCCGGGTTCAAGCCATCCTCCTGCCTCAGCCTTCTGAGTAGCTGGAATTACAGGCACCCGCTACCACGCCCAGCTAATTTTTTTTGTATTTTTAGTAGAGACCGGGTTTCACCATGTTGGCCAGGCTGGTTTCGAACTCCTGACCTCAAGCGATCCACCCACCTCGGCCTCCCAAAGTGTTGGGATTACAGGCGTGAACCACCGCGCCCAGCCCAGACTTCTTTTAGAAGAACTCTAATCCCATTTATGAGAGCTCTGTCCTCATAACTTAATCACTTCCTAGAGGCCCATCTATTAATACCAAGTTTCTACATATGAGGTTTGGGGGGACACATTTTGACCACAGCATTACCTGAAAGGTGAGTTACGGAGTAGGAATTCAGCATGCCCCGTGCTTCCAGATCTACCTGCCAGCAGTTTTTCATCTATGCCAATGGATAAGTTTAATCCTGCAGTAGAGTATTAGCCAACCCCTCTGGCATCAGATATAAAGCTATATTCTCCAGTCAGACTGAACAGTAAAGCATTGATAACTTTTTATCCCCTATCTGCCTGCTTCATTTGCCTTTTAATTTGTTTTGGAACTTGTGAGAAGTGCTATTTTTCTATCTATTGAAACCTCAACAAGATATTTCTGCATCCAGTCAATTTGTATGATGATCAAAATGAGAGTAATATTTCAGAGCACTAAAAAGGGTACAAATGAACTATTGATATGTGCAGCAACTTGGCTGGGTCTAAAGGGCATTATTCTGAGTGAAAAAAGCTAGTTTCAAAAAAAAAATTTCATAGTGTATAATTCTATTTATGTAACATTCTTGACAGAATTATGGAGATAGAGAACACATTAGTGGTGGCCAGGGGATAGAGATAGGGAGGGAGTAGCATAAGGGTGTTCCCTGGTGGAGATAGAAGAGTGCTGTTTCCTGATTACAATGATGGTTATCAGAATCTATACAGGGACTAAACCTATGTAGAACTATATATATACATATATACATACACATGTACAAATGAGTGCATGCAAAAGCTGGCAAAATCTGAATAAGGTCTGTAGTCTGTATAAGGTTATCATACTATTGTAGTTTCTTGGGAAGATGATTATAATTCCAAAAGACACAATCCCAAAAGATAAAATTCCTTCAGTCTAAAATCCCCAAAATCACAATCCTGAAAGATAAAAATCCCAAAAATATAGTTCTGGAAAAAATAATTTAAAAATTCTTTAAAAGATATATATTTGCATTTTAAAAGTGGATTTATTTCTGAAACATGTAAAAACATGACAGAACACTTCGTAGGTTACCTTACACAATAAAATACGCAATACTAACAGATATTTTGTGTAAGCACCAAGGTATACACACAGTAATTGCATAGGTATAACAGTTATGAGCAGATAAACAGTATTCATTCATAAATAGGTAAAAAGGGAAATAATGAGTGCATATCATTATGGTTTGTAACCGTGTGCACGTGTACCTGTGGTCATCTGAAATACTGTGATGAACAACCTAAGTCTTTTGAGGAGATTGGTTAAAAAAACCAAGATAAGTCACCACAACATATACAGTCACCCAAATTGCTGAGATCTTGAGAAATGTTACTTGTTACAAATGCACGTGTACAAAAGGTACATCTCTTTACTGTTTTTACATACATGTACAATGCTTACACACAAAAGTTAACATTGTGATAATGCACTTTCGTGGAGTCTCTTTTGCAAAAAAATGCGTAAAACGAATTGGAACTCTCTAAAAGTCTCTACAGAATTTGTACCTCCAGTATTGAAATGATGTGAAGATGAAATACATAGCAAGTGAATTGTAGAAAATAATGCTGGCAATTTAAAATAGTGAAACACTAAAATAATAAGAAAAAATCTTTTAAAATTCCATGTATGAAAAAGTATATTGCAGGAATAGATTATGGGCAGTTTCCTGGAGATAGTTTATAAGAGTTGGGTGACTTTTCACAATCATTATATCTTAAAGTCTTGTATCATGATGAATAGCTGAGGTTTTTCTTTCAGGACACAGCTCTCCTTAAATCATATTCAATTTCCAAATAAAGACAGTAGCAAGTTAATAGTTGCATCTAACATGATGCAACTATCCTGTGACTGTAATTTGCAGAATTTTGAATTTTAAGATTTTGATTTAAAGGGCATTTGATATTTAGGGATTTTGATCCTTCGGGATTTCAACATTTGGGATTGTATCTTTCAGGATTATGATCCAAACCAAGTTTCCTGGATTTGATAATTATGTTGAGATGTTACCATCTGGGAATCTGGCTAAAAGGACACAGAACATTTGCAACTTCCTGTAAATTGATAATTGTTTCAGAATAAAAAGTCAAAAATAACTGTGCAAACATTGTCACTGAATCTCAACCCCTCGTCACCTAACAGATAGCAAGCAGGGGGATGAACTATAATGTATGAAGGGAAACATGCTACCAGACTCTTTTCAGAAATAAATTTGGTCCCAGCTTAAAGTCATGATGTAAACAATCTCGAAAACCCGAGAAAATATCCCACTAAATAATGAATTTTTAAAATTCTATTTATTTCTTCTTGAAGTTTGTTCATTTAACTCAAAACAAGTTTTAGTTTTCCCCTTACTAGATGGAATTGTTGGCTGTCTTCCTTCCTGGTTTAAAAACCCAAGACTTATGAAACTCAAACTCGTTTGTGAATGTACAAGTAGGTTTTCTTTTAGTAGTGATTCTTAAAAGTCAAGATGCTTTTTAAAAACAAACGATTGTTAACAGGTACAAAAATACATTTAGATAGAAGGAATAGTATCAAGGGTTTGGTAGTATGGTAGGGTGACTATGATGAACAATTTAGTTCAAAATAGAAGAATTGGAATGTTGCCAACATAAAGCAAAGATAAATGTTTGAAGTGATGGATATCTCAGTTATCCTGATGTGTATCATATATGCACATATATTGTATATATGTTTCAAAATATCACATGTTCCCCAAAAATATGTACAACTATTAAGCATTGATTTAAAAAAGAAAGAAAATAAACCAAATAAGTGATTGTTCATGGGGGAAAGAAGTGCAGACTTTAAAACAATTAATGGTTTTGGTAACTATTCTTCTCTGCACAAGTATTAGCCAGTTTTCACTCTTTAGCAGTAATATATACTTCAAGCCCTAAATATTCAAAACATGAACTAATTTTTCTTCATTATTGAAATCTCTGTATGCAAACCTAGTAGCATTTGAAAGCTAATCTCCCTATGTGCCAGAGTAATTACAGCAAAGTAAATAATCTCCAGTGTTCTTATTCCCTATAGAAATGGTTTAATATCTTATCTTTCGAAACTGGTTTTCAGCTCATTCAAAAAGCCTGAGAAAAGTTCTTTAGTATTCAGAAAAGGAGTAACTTTAAGAACGCTCTGTTGCATATCTGCCCTCTAGCAATTCCAGTTGTGCTGGGGTATACCATTCTAGAAGGAGAAAAGAATTCTTTCTACTTCTGTTTGCTAGCATGGGGTGTGTGTTCCTCTGTAGAGCCCCAAATCAGACTCCTGAACCAGAAGTGCATAAACACGAAGTGATCTGTTTGACTTGATGATTCCATAGGAGGCATTCTTCCCTCAAGTCATTTCTTAGCTGATGCCCCAGTGTGATATGAGGGGCCACCGTACTTCTCCATGCTAGTACTTGGAGGGACTGAGCAACCATGCTGATTTGTCACCCACTGGAATTTTTTGTCCTTTACAAGGTTTGCAATGTTGGTCCCAGTGTCTGTACAAGCTCCAGAATTAGTCATTATGCAGTTGCTTCCCAAGTTGTGAGGCAGTCATCAGCTGGGATGAGCTCTTTGCTTCTGTATCTAAAATGCTGGATATCAGTGCCAAAATGATTCTTGCTTTTTAAACTGTGAAATTGTTTTTCACAGGCTCTTTACTAGTGTATGGGCTGGAAGCTATGCCTTTTTTTCCCCAAAAGGTTAAAACTGTAAGAAGAGTTTCTCAGCATATATGACTCATGTTCTTTCCAGAGTAAGATCATTGGGAGACATTTAGTTTTGAATAAATATATCTCTAGTGAAGTGTGCAAAGACTTGACATGTGCTATTTGGCAGTTTTCAGCCTCTTATAATTTTGTGAAAAGTGCAGTGTTGATTGAAAGTTTCTATTTTTGATCATGGTGTTAAGATAATTGTTTTCTTTTACCTCTTGCCTCAATAAAATATGAGGTTAAAAAATCTATTCATTTTTGTGGATTTTTATATGTGTTAAAATTGTAATATTTTAAATTTTCAAAAGATGCCCTTCTATAATGTGGTTTAATGGTTTACATTTTAGCTCACAGTCTATTTTATAACCACGGAGTTTTACATTTTATTATTTATGCTGTGATTTGGCATTCTGTAAAATTTCTGATATTTGCCGGCCACTCTAACAATTAGGGCCGTTGGAGGTCTGTATTTCCAACTTTACATAATTGATCTTTTCTTTGTTTTTACTGTAGCTTCCAGGTCAAGATTAAATGTGTTTACCAAAAGGTACTGATGTAGGAGTTGTGATTCTTACATATTGGTTGCTGAAAACCAAAGGGCTTTTGAAGGTGGGATATTAAGCAAAGCATTATTTGTAATAGAGCATCACTGTTAGATATGATAAAGTAAAATTTTAGGTGAAAACCAGTGACACAAAGGGATTCCCTGGTGAGTCACCCATTTTTTTTTAGTACACTCCTTCATTTTCTCTGACTGCTTCTCTCCTGCTTCATCATTACTCTCTGCTGATGTACAGAGTGTTTGAATGTATTCCCCACTGTGTCTTCTTTTTCTCTCTTCCTTCTTTGCCTTTCCAAATGTGGATGTACTGCAAGGCCCTATCCTTTCCTTCCTCCATGCTGATTCTGGTGTGATGGAGCATCTGGAAGCTTAGCTTCATTCAGTTTGTGAGCCTTTCCTGAACAGGGCAGAAGGAACAATAGAAGCTTCATCTACAGTAAGTAGCATATAGGGACCCAAACCAGTCTTGATCCTGTAAGCCAGGTGTTGACAGAGGGGTGGTAGAGTTACTTCTGGTTACTCATATTCAGACCATCCTGTATCCCTCCCACAAAACCTATCAGATCTGTCCAATTTATGTGAACCAGAGTCTTCCTGGAATCCCATCCCTTTGGATAGAACTTGGCTATTTTGCCCAGGTCCTGCTGGTCCTGAGAGACTGGGTTCTGCCCTTCATCTCCTGATCCAGTGGCAGGTGATCTGTCCTGATATGGCTAGCCTCTGATTGGAAATCCCTGCTGCTGTGCCTGACTTTCTAGATTAATCTTCCTAGGTATCAGCACTGGCCTGATTAAGCCTGTGTTTGCACTGTCCATCAGAACATTGCAGTTGAACAGCCAGCTCCCTTCCTCAAGGTTGAGCCCTAAAATTGGGTCAGTTTCCCAAGCCCTTGCATGGCCTTGTCCTGGTCTTCTTTGCTTCTTCAGTGGACTGAGTTTCCTGTTTGAGGTTATAACAGGCCATTTTTCTTCTCCCTCTGTTCCCACCCTGAAGGTTTCAGCAATGAACTCTATCAGGAAACATATTGCTTAAGCTCCGATTCTATATTTTTATTTGCTTAATGGATCCTACCTACATATGTTCCCCTGATAGCTTAAACCCAATCTATGTCTAAAATTGAACTCATTTCCTTCTCACTCCTACTTGTTCTTCCTTTGGACTTGACAACCCTTTCTGTTAATGACACAGTGATCTATCCCATCTTCCATGCCAAAAACCTAGAGTTATCTTGTATTCCACCTTCTAAATCACTGTTCATATTCAGTGTTAATTGTTTCATTTATTTTGTATCTTTTTCCAACTCCTCATTTGTATGTTTTGCTCTGTGCCTTTTTTTATACAGTTGCTTCTGTCTGAGATGCAACTCCTTATTTCTGCTTGTTTAAAACTTTTTTATCCTTCAAGAGCCAGTGAAGATGATTTCTGTTCCAAAACCATCTTCTCTGATATGGCCAGCTAGAAATGTTCTTATATATTCTTTAAAAAAAAAAAGGAATCTCAAAAATGTATCCTGTCATTATTTATGTACATCTTGAATTGTCCTGGTTATAGTGTAAGCACCTGAGATAAAGGTGTAAGTGCGTGTGTCTATGTGTCGTTTATTGCTATATCTTATCAAAAGCCACGCAGATCTTCCTAAATTGGTCCCTGAACTCCAGTTATCATTGCTAACTAGCATGGATATCCTTT
>NW_012111031.1:8573992-8604914 GCF_000951035.1 Colobus angolensis palliatus
ATGTTGGTGTGCTGCACCCATCAACTCGTCAGCACCCATCAATTCATCATTTATATCAGGTATAACTCCCCAATGCAATCCCTCCCCCCATTCTGTGGCTCCCAAGCTCATATCAGCCACTCTGTGTTTGTGTCCACCTATAATGGCTAAAAATTGTCCACTATGTATAAAATGTCTTTTGAAGTATCCCAGTTACTTTCCCAGTTGAGTCCCCCAAAACCAGAAAGCAGACACAGAAGGAACCAAAATAAATCAAATAGCAAAGAAAATGGCACAACCATTTTGGAAAACAATTTGGCAGTTCCTGAAAAGGTTAAACATGACCCAGCGTATCTCTTAGATATGTATCCAGGAGAACTGAAAATGTATTTTCATACGAGTCCCTGTACATGAATGTTCATAACAACATCAGTCATAATAGCTAAACAATGGGAAGAACCCACATGTCCATCAACTGAAGAATGGATAAACAAAATCTGGTGTTAATATAGCTATACCATGAAATATTATTCTGGCATCAAAAGGAATGAAGTACCAACACATGTTGCAACATAGATGAACTTTGAAGACATTATGCTGAGTGAAAGAAGCTAGTCACAAAAGGCTACATAGTATATAATTTCATTCATATGAAATGTCTAGAATAGGCAAATTCATATAAACAGAAAGTAGAGTAGTAGTTATCATGGGTTGTAGTTGGGGGATGGGGAGTGACTACTGATGGATATGGGGTTTCTTTTGAGGATGATGAAAATGTTCTGGAATTAAATAATGGTGATAATTGCCCAACTCTGTGAATGTATTAAAAATCACTGAACTGTACACTTAAAAAGGAATATTTAGGGTATGTGGATCATATTTCAATAAAGCTGTTATTTTGTAAAATGTGAAGAAAAAATGAGGCTGGATGGGGTGGCTCATGCCTGTAATCCCAGCACTTTGGGAGGCCGAGGCGGGCCAATCACCTGAGGTCAGGAGTTCGAGACTAGCCTGGCCAACACGACGAAAACCTGTCTCTATTAAAAATACAAAAATTAGCTGGGCACAGTGGCACGTGCCTGTAGTCCCAGCTACTTGGGAGGCTGAGGCTGAGGCTGGAGAATTGCTTGAACTCAGGAGGTGGAGGTTGCAATGAGCCAAGGTCACACCACTGTACTCCAGCCTGGGTGACAGAACAAGACTCTGTCTCAAAAACAAAAAACAAAAAAAAAAAGAACAAATAAAAGTAAAAGGAGAAAGGGTCTGAATATGTTTTGTTGAACCAAGGTGAGCCCTCTGGCTATGATTAGGTCAGTTAAAGCACTTTGATGGATGAGGAATCAAGGCTCAGAGAGGTTAGGTAACCCCTACTTAGACTCCTGCAGTGTGTGGTGGGAATGGAGTAAGGAACCATTTTTTTTAAAAATGTGAGTTTATTCTGCTAATCATGGGTTACCTTCTCAGAAGAGCATGCAGTTCGTATCAGGTGTGTCTTTGTGAACATATCACTCTGTGGGCCTGGTGCCCGGTGCCCGCAGGAGATTGAAGTCTAGATGTGCTCAGGACTAAGCCCCACTCACTCAGGATTAAGTCTGCCTTGCAGGATCTTGAAGGGTGCCATAGATGTGTGCGGTTAGTGCTTGTGCTCTTCTCTCTGTGACTTGTGTTTTCTATCCTCACTAGAAACAGAATGGTTGCTGGCCTTGCCTGTGAGAAGAGAATGGTTGGGGCACATGCTTAGGGCTGGCTTTAATTTCTTAGATAAAATGCGGCAGACAATTAAGGAGAAGATTTTAATTAAGCTATTTCAAGGAGGAGAATGTTCACTAATGAGGATTGTCTCAAAGAAACAGGAGAAAACTTGGGTGTTATAAAACAAGGAAGTCACTGAGGAAGGATAGAGGTAAGTCTTGTCTTGGAATAGGAGAGGGCAAAGGGCTCCCTTGCAGCCAGTGACTGCTATAACCACATCTCTTCTAAGATTAACCACAAGTTAAAATTGCGCCTACTTCTACCATATGTGGCATTATAAAGGTGACAGCAATCTTGAAGTATCACTCAAGGGAATATATTGTCATCCCCTTTTTACACAATTGGCATACGACTCATTTACTTCTCAGTGATCAGTTTTAAAGGAAACTCAAAAGACGACCTACCAGAGAGTAAAAGAAAGAGAAGGACTGACTTGTGTGAACCGCATTGTATGAGTGTCCTGGCAAAGCGACTGCTAAGCCAGACCCACTGCAGGTGGGAAAGCAGAAACTCAGCAGGAGAGGAGCTTTGGAGCGATGTGATGGAATTATTTTTCATAAGAGCTGAGAGAGTTATTTTTGAACATAAGAAGTGGTCAAAATTTCCAGGTTTGGGGTTGTTAAGGCTGACTTTGTTCTAGCACCGACTAGCTCAACAAATTAGTTTCTCTCTCTCTCTCTCTTTTTTTTTTTCCGTAAGCTTAATTTCCATGATTTTACCATATGGAAACTCTGACTTTTAAAACGAACTTGCTCCATTGAGCAAGCTTGGTGCATTTTTCAAATGTTTCTTGACATTAACAGCTCTATTTCTCAATTAGCAAAGGGAATAAAGTTGATTATGCATATCCACAGGGTGACAATTTACATCTGATTAGCAGCTCTAAGGTAAACATTAAAAGGTCACTATAAATAACTTTTACTTCTTTTGTTCTCAGAAAGACCAGTCACTAAGTCTTAGCTTCCCCATACTCCCGGTGGTTGATAAACCCTATTTTAAAATGATGGACTTAAACTAATACGGAGAATAAAATATGTGGAATTTGTAATATTGGGTAATAAAAAGAATTTAAAGCTTAGTTGATATTTTTGTTTGTTGGATTTTTCTGCCCATGTTCTGATACCCATCTGTTTTGTGAGAATTATTGGCTAATCATAGACATGATTACTGTTCATATGAGAACATGCATACAGACTTGCAACATGTCTTGGTAACTTATGCATGCATTTATCCTTAGAGCTGAACGGTCATCCAACTTTTTTGTGACAAAAGATGGGCAAACTTTCAGAGAGAGAGGGAGAGAGAAAATTAGCTTCACCTTTTCTCTTATAAAAATGATCAGAGTTGAATGAATAGGAAACAGTTCATTCTTGTTTCACGGCCACTGGAATTAGAATAGCAGCTGACTGTTTTGTGTATGAGAAAGATTCAGAAAAGGACATCTATAGTGTTAATTGTCCAGGCAGTCTATGGTATTTTGTTAATTGGATTTCGCAAACTTTGTACAAGCTGGACTTTATGAGTGTTCCTTGGTTGTGATTGGTATAATTTAGTTAAAATGGCAGCTTTTTTAGACATGTGACTCTAGCCATTCACACGAACACTGGTTTTTGTCTTTCTCCATTCTTATTAAACAGTAGAAATAATGATACTGTTCATAATAATTTTTAATTATAAAAGTATACATGCTCTTTGTAAAAAAATCAGATAATTCAAAAATCTATGTATAGGAAAGAAGGTATAAATAAGGAATTCATAGTTCCATCCCTTAGAGATGATGATTTACATTTTGAGAAATATCCTTCTAAGATTTTTCTTGTTGTACATGTAAACACACCTATTTAAAAACAAGACTGTGGTATAAATTGTTTTAAAATATAGTTTTTCAAATAAATTTATAACAGGTATAGCTTTTTTTGTAAATATGCATATTATTGATTTTGATGGTACATGATACTGTTCTATAAAGAGCTATTATAATTTAAGAACACCTCATTGATAGATGTTGGTTGTTACTTAGGATAAACTCTGGTGAAAATTCTGGGTCATAATTTTTAATATGTACTCTTAAACTACTTCCTGCAAATTTTTACCAGTTTACTCTCAGTAGTATTTAGCAGTGCCAATTTTCCCACGTCTTCAATAAGTCAGAGTATTTTTTTATATCTTTGTTATTCTGTTACACAAACATTTAAAATTTGAATTTCTTTGGGAGTTTGAAAACTTTACATAAATTTAGAGGGAATTTGTATGCCTGTTCATGTCATTTGTTTTGATTTTCCTGATAGGAGGCTTGTCTTTTTTATATTGGTTCAAAAGAGTTCTTTATATATTAGGGAGATTAGCCCTCTACATATAAATCAGTTTATACAAAGTAAATTAGGTGTCAGGCAATGTGCTAAATATGCAATTTTCTCTATTTGTTGATTGTCTTCTTACTTGGATTTATAGCATTTTTTCCCAATTGAAAAGCTACTTATTTGTGTAATCAAATGTATCAATCCTTATAGTTTCTGGCTTTTGCAATTATACTTGGAAAAAACTTTCTCCCCTTGGATTATAGAAATTGTCCCTTAAATTTTCTTCTAATTCTGTGATTTTAAAAATCATTTAAAGATTTAATCTTTCTCAAATTAATTTTGGGGGAAGATACTTGGTAAGAATCCAAAATTATTTTTTCTATATGTTAACTTGTTATCCCAACACTATTATTTCAGAATCTCTGGCTTTCCCAGTCATCATACACCAAGTTCCCCTGGATCTTTAGGTCTAGTTCTCTTTCCTCTATTCTGTTCCATATGTCAATTACCATCCACTAATTCAGAGATACAAAAGTAGATTCACATATAGAAGTATTAGAGTTCACTCACGGAGTTAGGTAAAGAGTGTTTGGAGAGGATTAAGAATGAGTCCAGGTGGCCGGGCACGGTGGCTCCTGCCTGTAATCCCAGCACTTTGGGAGGCTGAGGTGGGTGGATCACGAGGTCAGGAGATTGAGACCATCCTGGCTAATGGTGAAGCCCCATCTCTACTAAAAATACAAAAAATTAGCTGGCGTGGTGGCACGCACCTGTATTCCCAGCTACTCCGGAGGCTGTGGCAGGAGAATCGCTTGAATCCAGGAGGCAGAGATTGCAGTGAGTCAAGATCACACCACTGCGCTCCAGCCTGGGTGACAGAACGAGACTCTGTCTTAAAAAAAAAGAATGAGTCCATGAACATTAAAGATATAGTAGGAATGAGCCAAAGGAGGGTGGGGTGATTAATGAGGAGGTGCATACTAGGCAGAGACTTGAGTGTGAAAGTCTCTTAGGTGAGGACTAGCAGCTGTGTGTGTATGGTGTGAAATGTGTGACAGAAGTCATGAGAAATGAGGTTGTAACCATGGGGTAAATGTAGATTTATTCTCAGATGGTGTAATTGTTGTGAGGGTTTATATAGAGGCATGATACCATCTGATTTGTGTTTTAGATATTTTTTTTTCCATGGAAGATGAGTAGGATGGATTCTAGAGAAATTAGGCAGTAGGCAAGAGGATGATGAGAGGTTTCTATAGTAGTCTAAGTAAGGAGTGACGGGCACCTGGACCAAGATAGGGGTGGTGGAGGGAAAGAACAGAGGCAGATGAAAGACTTGTTTTGGTACTTATGAAGAATGATGCTGATGGGAGAGTGAAAGGTGGTTCTGAGTTTCCCAGTATTGGCAAATGGTTTCAATTTTCTAGACATGGAGGAGACAAGATTGTCTTGTGAAGAGAAGGAGATGGCAGGGTTGACTTTGTGGCTTTAGAAGAATGGCAGAGATGAGAGAAGGATCTGTCTAAACAAAGTTGACAGAGTTCCAGCCTAGTTGCCAATTGAAGGCTAGATAAAATGTCCAAATTGTGAATTTTGCATTCACATATTCTTCTGAACAAATGCCTAAGAAGTTTCACAGGCTATGTCCACATGGTGTTGGCGAACTCATGCCCTTCTCCCACCTCAGACTAACTGAGACATTCTAAAATCTTCTAAACTGCATATTTAACTTAGCCAGCGGGAAACAAGTTGTGGTTTCTCAGTTTCCTACATTATCTGCATCAGCAGCTTAATTTCTAGATGTGCTTTGCAGATGATATTTGAAGCTAGCAGACTTTGAATAATGATGACCCTATAAAAGTAGCAATAAGAAAGACTTGTTGGAGCTGACAGAAAATCTCCTCACAGAAGCCAGAAATGCTGCTTGCAGAGTTTTTCCTTGCTTATATCCACTGGTTGGTCTCTTTCAAATCAAAGGAAAAATTAATTTTGCTAATTGGAAGCCTATTTCCAGTGGTTAAATTCATTCCTGATATGAGTTACAGTGTGAAGACAAGTAAAGGAAGAATAAAATGCGTATGATTTGTGCTACTGAACTGCCAACTGGGTGTCATTAAGTAAGGAAATATGGGTAGCATTGTCACCATCCTCAATTTATATTTATTGAACACTGTGGTGTTCAGGCTTATAAATAGTCACTTGGTCAGGCTGAGTACACTAATAATTTATGCTGGGCAAGTAGAAGAGGTTACTAATTTTGTTTTCTATATGAGTGCCTCCTGGGCAGTTTTTTTTTTTTTAATGTGCTTGTCTTTTTTTTTTTTTTAAACTTATTTATAAGCAAGGCTGGCTGTTCTTTTGCCAAAAAGAGTGTTCTAAATACAAAAATATCGGAACTCCCATGGTTGCCTTGAATACCTTACATTCTAAAGAGAGAGAAGAGGCTAGATTGATGGATACCACTCTGCTGGTTGGTAACATGCCAGCAAGATTTCAGATCTCCCTTTTCCTAGCTGGGATCTCTTGGAGGAAGAGCCAAGAAAAGGGGAATGGGTGTTCTGGCCTGGATTTTTCATTCAGGCTACAGACTCTGTTGTATTCTGTAATAATGGAGAAGGACTTAAAATGTTATCAGGGTGAAGTCCAACTTCTTTTCCTTGGTCTTTCCACTGTTGCATGTCCAACAGACATGCAAAGTGGGATGGTTTGGGTGGTGGAGAAGAAGCCTTCAGCAAAGCAGCGAGCACGGAAAATTGCAAAAAAATGGAAGTGAAGAAGAAATGCATTTGGTAATGAATCCTGTGAGTGTTGAGTGTATGTATACAATGACAGATGTATATTCATATTTATATTATGTTCATATGTGTATAAGATCACATAAAATTTTTGATGCAGGATGCACATTTCACCTATAGAGATAGCTTGATTTATGGACACAAAAGTAAATGGAAAAAATGCATATTATGACACATAGCCCTAAAGCAAGCTCTCTGCATGGTAATGAAAATCTGGCTTTTTTGAGAAGCTGATTTTGCCATTTTCTCTTAAATCCAATTTGGCTTATTTTTCATCTAAGTATCAGAGGCACCAAATAATGTCAGCTTGTCAGAGATGTGCTCAGTGCTTAATAGTGAAATTTGTGCTCACATTTCTACATACATTGATTAAGTATCTAACACAGTCTCCTAATTTATTTTTGTTTTGTCATTCTACTTTGCTGGATCTTCCTTTTATCTCTTCAGTGTATCTCCTAACATGGGTGTTCTTCAGAGCTCTGACCCTCATGCTTTATAGTTGCCTGAATCACTTTTATTCATTTTCATTCCTTCTTGACCTCTCTGTGTATTTTTGACTCTGGTGGTAGATCCTGGTAGCTGTTCACCAAAATTCAATCTACTCCTGATCTAGAAACAAACACAGCTAAACTGCATTTCTCACTGCTCTGGCAGTTAAGATCTCTCCATAGAAACCTCCTACAAGGGCTTGTCTCTGACCTTTCCTCCTTTTGGCTGAGTAGGATAGATGCTTCCATTGGATGGGCTCCTGGAACGACTGTCCTCCCTCAGCCCTGGCCTGAGTTCTATCATCATATGAGAAAGAAATTAAACTTCTTATTACTAAAGCCACTGATTTGTGTGATCTGTTAGTATATTTTAGATGACCCTAACTAAAACAACTTACTAGAGCCCAGATCTTTTTCCTGAAACTGAGATCCAACTATCTAACTGCTTATTAGACACATCTTGGGTGTTATATTTCAGGTATATTAAAATCATCTTGTCTAAAACTGGTCACTGCCTCCTTCCCTCTGACCCTGCTCCTTCTCCTGTGCCCCTTTCTCTGCAAATAGTAGCCCTGGACAACCAGCTGCCGAGTCCGCATACATGGGAGCCATTTTTACTGTTCTGATTGCCACACTTCTCATTTAGTCCAGGAGTTGGCATGCCCTAGCCTTGGGTCGAATTTGACCTATGGCCTGTTTTTTTGTAAATAAGTTTTTATGGGGACACAGGCATGCTCATTCATTTTTATATTGTCTATGTCCACTTTCTCACTAAAACAGCAGAGTTGCGTAGTGGTGACAGGAACCATATGGCTGGCAAAGGCTAAGAGTTTTTTATCTGGTCCTTTGCAGAGAAATTTTGCCAACCTCCCATCTAGTCAATTGCCAAGGCCTGCTAATTCTGTCGTCTTAGTATTCTTTTGAACCCATCCCCTTCTTTCCATTTCAAATGTCACCATTACCATCTTCATCTGGACTACTGAAATAGCATCCTAAGTGATTTCTACACGTCTAATCTCACAGTTTTATAATCCATTCTCCATATGGCAGCCAAAGTAATCTTGCTAAAAGGAAATGTTGAGGGTCTACTTGTTGCTGCAGTTAACCTCCCATAATGATACCACTCCCAAATCGATGTGACTTTACCTACAACCCAGGTCTCTCTCCCGAAACTCAGATCCAAATATCACTACCTTGGTTAAAATCCTCCAAAAGCCTCCAAAGGAAAATAGCTGGAGCCTGAGTTTGCCTTCTCACTTAAACGCTAGCCCTCCTCAGTGGCTTTGAGTATTTTGTTTATATTGTGTTCTCTCTAGTCTATGGGTCTCCTTCTCCCCCTTCCTACATTCTGCTTTTACCTGGATAAGTCTCACTCATCCCTCAGGTCAAAATGTAACAGATATGTTGTTTAGAGTCTCTTCCTGATCTCCAGATTAGCTTTGGTTTCCTTCCTATGTGGCCCATAGCACCCTGTGCTTCGTCTGTCTTTATAGTTACTACATTTGATTGACTTTATGATTTATCTCCTTTTCTCCCACTGACTATAAATTCTGCAAGAGGAAGGGCCTTGGATGTACTGAGTCTTCCTGAATATCCAGCCTCCGTCATGCTTGGAACATAGCATGCGCTGTGGGGTAATATCAAGTCATGTTTCCCGCCCTCCTCTGTCTCCCGGAACTTAAGAAGAGTACCTTCTTAGAGTAAGGATTTTAATTGAACTAATTAAGTCCAAAGAAAATAAGTGATTAAGGGAACCAGTCATGAAATCGGCTGGCTTGGTGGGTGCGAGTGGGGAAGAGACAAACTCTGTAGAATACAAAAGCAGAGGAAACTGCGAGATACATGTATAACCACACATACGACACTCATTCAGGAATTGCAAGAACATCTGAGACAGCCAATACTCCAGGTTGACATGATCCATTCCCCTGTCCAATACGACCATGTCAGCCATCTTCAGTCAGAAAGAATAGAGGAAAAAGAACATTACTTTTTGTCCTAGAGAGAGGCCTTGAGCAAATGCCATTTATTCATTGTTCCATTCAACCTTTCATTTGTTTGTTTAGCAAATATTTGTTAAATGTGATACCAGATGCTTGGAATACAAATAGTAAGGGATAAAAGGAGTTATTATACTAGTGAGAAGGCAGACACCTAAAATCTAATTATAGGACAATATGGTAAGCACTGTAATTTAGCAATTTGTATAAAGTGGTGTGAGAGCACAGAGGAGGAAGCAAATTCCATCGTTACCTATTTCTGGCAACATGAAAATGGAAATGTGTGTATACTTTTTTGTGAGGAGCAGAGGAAATGGATAAAGTTCACGTCTCTTGTGCTTTGGTTTTGTATGAGTAGTTTTTCACTGCTGCCTTTCCCACCTCTCTTTGGGGCTGTGATGGAGAGAGTAGGCTGTTTTCCACATGAATTTGCTTGGCAGATCGGATAATTCATGCTCCAGGACTAGCATTAGCAGCATTTCTTTGACATATTCGGGTGAGTCATAGGAGAGAAGACAGACACTGTTCCCATGATGTCACCACCCCTCCCTGACCTCCCCAAGGAGACGCAGGAGGAAAACTCAGTTTCTGTGGGTTGACTACTTGAAATAGCCAAATGGGGCAAATTGCATTTGGATGAGTGTGATGCCATGTGTGTAAGGTCTCAGAGTCTACATGAGAATCTTTAACCAAAGATTCACTTAGCTGAGAACAAACCCTGGTCTTTGTGGGTCAACATTCATATGGTTCGACTCCAGAACTCCTTTTGCCTCAGTAAGCCAGATTAACACAGAAATGGACTGATAATGTGCTCTTTCCCTTTGTTATCTTCACTTTGTTAAAAAAAAAAAAAAAACAGAAACTCCTGTGTATTTTTTCTGCTCATCCTCATCATTTCCTTCATCTTTCAAAATGTATTGGAAGTAGGCTGATCCTGATAGAAAATCTCATTGACCACTGATAAGCAGAAGTGATTGATAGCATGCATTCACATTCCATCTCTGCCACTGATTAACTGGGGAGGCTTGATACCAAAGCTTCCTACGCTTTGATTTTCTCATCTTAAAAAATGAGAATATTAATACTACCGGTCTACCTCAAGATATTATCATGAGGATTAAATTAGATAACACAAATAAAGTCCTGGTATATCCCAAGAGCTACTTAAGGTTATCTTTTGTTATTAAGTCCCAGTATCTAAGCCTTACCGATTGTTTCTTCTTTGTTTAGAAGGTCAGGCACTTTTCCTTTGCTATTCCAATCATGACAAAAGTCAGGCACTTTTCCTTTGCTATTCCTTTGCTATTCCATTTTCCTTTGCTATTCCAATCAGTGGCAAGAGCCTGCTGGAAGATTAAGTCATACATGACTTTTGACTCCTTGGTTGCTGTGTGTTGGGCAAGACGTCATGTATATTAAGAGATTTCTGAGTGTTTCAACCATGTAGTGTGTGTGTGTGTGTGTGTGTGTGTGTGTGTATGTGTGTGTGTGTGTTTCCTTCTGGGTTTTCTGAAAGGCAGTGACAAGTCTGTTAGATTCCTGAGGAGGGATTATTTGATAAGTAATGGGTATGCCTCCCAGCAGGCAAAGGTGTTTTCATTTCTCAGAATGCCCAGGAGACAATACTAGCTGAGCTCAAAGTTGAGCTCATAGTCATCTAAAAGTCCAGAAGGAGGAAGACAGCAGAATAATACAGGTGTTCGTAATTCAGTAGCCTTTTTCCTACCACCAGCACCGTAAAGAAAAAAACCTGTCCCCGTGTAATGCCTTTCTTTCAGAATTTCCTTTTGAGTTAAGGCCTCACATAGTTTAGGGCATGAGTTGCCAAGTACACTGACTCATTTCTTCATGATGTAAGCCATGAACAGGTTACTGCTCAGAGGTTAGAGGACCTACTTTAGGCCAGCAGTGAGGTACGTACATGGCTGTCAGCTGTGTCCATACACTTTCACTCACCTGGGCTCCCCTGAGAAATGCCATACTCAACTCCTTACCATTAGCTGTGAGTCCTACACAGAGGCCTTGTTAGCATCAAAAAGCTCCTCTTCTCTGCCTTTCTGGAAGCAACCTACCCAGGGGAATAGAACGAAACTGTGCAAGACGCACATTGCAGTTGCTGGGAAGTGAGACTTCGTGCAGAAAATGCAGATCAACTAGATCTGGATGTAGTAAAGTATGAAGAGACCCATTGTGGGACAGTGTCATCCGGGTGAACTTGAAAGCTGTGGCAGACTCTTTGGCACCAAGTTTTGTTTAAAGCAAACACTGTAGAGAACAGCCTTGAGGATCCTGGGAAATTGAGGAAGAGCAGCATGGTTTACACAGTGAGGCCAAAAAGAAAGTAAATGCTTAAAGGACAGTAATTTCTAAAAACTATCAGCTCTAAAGAGACATTCTAAATACTATTTCTTTGAAAGCCATTACAAAGTTCAAATATTTATATTGGTATTATTTAGCTGTGATCATGATATTTTTTTTTCTTGGTTTGACTGAGGATAGCATGCATTTCTATTTTGTAATTAGGGAAAAATATTGCTCCAAAAATCTGTAAAGGGACACAACTTTCGCTGTCTATGGTGGACTATGGCTACTATGCAGAAAGGAGCATTGGCTTAATTTAGCTCTTACTCATTCCTTCCCTCCAAAGAGGTCATATCAGTCGTTGTGGTAAACGTAAACATGGGAATTCAAGTGCTTCTGAAGATTACCTGTTCTCTGTAGGGTGATAGTCCTCAGAGATGTTCCAGAGCCTCAAAAACAAATATATTATTATTCCCCAGTTGTTACTGTTACTAATGTGGATTAGAGGTGCTGTCATGGGACTGATGAATCTGTTATAAAAGGACTTTTGATCACCCTTCATGGCCACTCAGAAGATTGTCAGAACTTCCTACATTTTAAATATCTGTGCTAGGAGATATCCTGGGACATCTGACTTTTGCTCATCTTCTTACTTAATTTAACACGCTCTTCTTCCTTCCTCTAGACAATTCAGTTTTAGTGTCCCAGCAAATATAGCTGAGTGAAATCCTTTCTGACTACTTTGTTTCCTCAGTAATTGAGATATACTTATGTCTACCACACAGTCAAGAACTTGACATTTTCTGACATATATTGCTCTTACCAGTTATTAAAATATCACTGCTTAAAAAATATTAAGGGGCAATAAGACAATTTCACAAATGGCTAAAATACAAGATAGACAAGGACATAGGAGCTCAAGTGAGGAGATGTTATTTCTGGTTAGGACAACCTCATGGAGTAGGTTACATTTTAAGGTATGCTTTGAAAATAATCGGGTTTCAGCAGATAAAGTTGCTTCTTTTACAGACATTACATCTTCATTAGCTTAGAGGGTAATCTATGGAGACAGAACATGAGTTCTCTTCCCATAGTGTCCTTTGCGACACATGGTTTAGTGGCTGACACAGAACCATGTCTAAATACATATTTATAGACTTAAATTCCGGCCAGAGGCAGGAAATAACCACCCCTCTACCAGGAGGAGGAGGTCAAGGTGGTGTCACCAAGACATTCAACTACATGGTAGAACAAAAAGTTGTCCTTGTTCCAGTAGCCCTGGAATGTTTTTCAGGAGGGCACGTACCCCTGTGCTGGCTTCTTGGACCTGACTGCTTTGATGCCATATTAAAGAGAAGATGAAGGAGTGAGTGGGGCTCTGAGGGGACAGCCTGGTTGAGCCTCCAGTTTGGAGGTGGGTCTGTGGCTGTTTGATCTTGGGATGAAAAGAAATCATCCCCAAAACCCAACTGAAGTTGATGTATTTTAAAATCTCACTCTTTTGTCTGGTTCTCTTGTCTTTGTTGCATCTGTCTTGCATGTCATTGGGAAAGGTGATAATGGATTGACAAATAGCCATTACATTAGTGGAGTGCATCTCTCCCCATCACGAGCTGGACCCCAGACATGCTTCTGTAACTGTGGAGACACGGCAGTCCCTTTTGAGCTCCCCACTTCCTTCCCAACCCTTGCCTCTCTTGCCATAGGATACCGAAAGGCAATTGAGGAACTAGTATGGTGTTGGGTGGGGGCCCTGAAAATTTCTGTTGCCTTGCAGCTCACCCCCAAATAATTGCTCGACAAGTGCCAGAACCTCGAAATACTACATAACAGCCAGTCATAGGAGAAGAGTTTCTCAGTAGAGTGTCTGCCATTGACCTTGGCCTAATTTGTCATATTTTGGCTGACAATTCCAAAGATAAAGGATGAGATACCTTAGATTTGATGTGCCACATTTTCCCTCTGAAGCTAAGTTTGTTTTACTAGCTAATGATTTTATTCTGTTATATTAAAAATCCAAAGTTTATTTTATAAGCATGGCAACCAGCCCTTATATGAGTAGTATTTCATAGGCCCTAAGCGGAACACATAAAATGTCATTTCAAGTGCCAGGTTTTTTTCTAATGCCTTTTTTTCTTTCACAGAATTTTGAAAGCAGCTTAAATCTAATTGGCTCCCCCAGGATCTCAACTCCTGTTATATTTGTGGCATTTCTTTTTCTGAGAGGCATCTGGAGAGACTGAACTGCCACTGCTAGCTGGCATGCAGGGTAGGAGGATACAGCAATGTGTTTTTTCCCCTTCCTTAGAAACTTTCAAATCTTGGCTCAACAATTTCTGAGCTTTGAGTGTTTAATTTTTGCAATTGTTTTTGTAATGTTGAATTCTACTTTTTCTATTATTGAATTTCATATGAATGAGAATGGGAACTACAGCCGCTACCACCCATGGTGGCCAGCCTGCATTTGCTGTGAAAGAAAAATTAAGAGAAAAAGGAAAGCAAAACACATAGTAGTAGTATAGATCCATGTAAAAAATACTTACCAAGCATGGTTCTAGTAAACTGGCTTTCTGCAGGTCTAGCCTACTAAAAGTAAACAACTCTTTAGACCATGGAACTGAATTGGTTTTAGTGGCCCAGATTCAGATGTTCCTATTATCTAAGCAAGTGTGAGAGGACTGCCAAAACCTTTCCCTTAGTCACAGTGAATTCATACCTTTTATGAAGCCCCACATAGTGAATGGAAGAGAAGATCGCTACCTTGAATGCTAGAGAAATGGGGAGAGTACAAACAAACCAGGAGGCTTTGTTTGCTTTAAAATGTTTGCTTTATCCAGATCCTTATACTTAAAGATCTGAGATCTAACAACAATAGAAAAGTATACTTATTGAGTCCATTTAAAAAAATTTATTATAAGGCTCTGGTTTCAGAGCCTCAGTCATTCATTGTGGAGTTGAAAGCTGGGAGTAAGGAACGGTGAACATTTAGGAGGCCGTAGACCTGATCTGGGCAAAGCATACTGAGGAGAGTCTGAGGCCAGATATGAAAGCTTATTGAGTACAATGGGCAGGCAGTGGGGTTAGAAATAGTGTATGGAGAAATGGTAAGAAACTCCTTCCTCCTTTGGAAGATAAATGATTTGAAGTCTGTATATTAGAAGAGCCTTATAATATTTGATATCTCCTTCTCCTAAACACAGGCCAGAAAGGTGACAACAAGAATGTGCTAAAACTTTAAGCTCCTCTGGATAGTGTGTGTGTGTGTGTGTGGGGGTTGGGGGGTGTGTATGCATTATGGCCCAAGTGGGAATATCTGTTTAATTGCAGTCTGATTGTCCTGTTATTGGTTAGATGAGACCTGCCCAAACGTAGAGAAATCTAATTTCAGGCTTAGCAAACAATAAAGTTAATCATAAAACACATTTATTAAATTAAAAACAGTAAGATTCTTATTAACTCATTTAAAAAAGAAATCTCAAGATTTTCTTCCCAAGAGAAAAATTTAAATATCTGCCAAATGGGATCGGGGCCAGTCATATTGCATTTGGGTAAATGTATACATTTTGTTGTCCTAAGGGGAATGGCATGGACTTAGGGAGTCCAGTTTTAATTTTGTTTGTGGCATTGTAGAGCTATACAACCCAGGGCAAATGTCTTTGTCTTACGGGCCCTTAGTTTTTCTCATGTATAAATTGAGAGGATTGTGTTAAGTGGTGACTTCTAAAGCCTTTTCCATTCTATAAAATATATAAAGTCTCTCCTCATATTCTATAAAACGAAAGTATAAACAGGGGAAAGAAAAGCACAGAAATGGTTAGGATAAAAGTGTGGTAGCTCAGTGCTTGAGGAAGGAGTTTCTGGGAGGAGAAGGGAAAGGGTCAGGGCAGGGTTGCAGTAAGTGTGATCTTCTGTCCAACTTTAGTTCAATGTCTGCCTTTCTAATGGCTTTGGATAATGCAGAAATGCACCTCTTGTTTGCTCTCTCTCTCTCTCTTCTTTCATGTTTCTCTGTTTTTTCTTTCTTTGCACCTCCATTCTCTTCTATCTCTATATCTCTCTGAGGAATAGATGTAGTTAGGATTCATCAGGAAGACACAAGAATAATGATGAAAGTTGGAAAAATAATTTTCCAGATTGTTTTTGTCTTCTCATTTCCTGACATCTGTTATAGCTTCAGTTTCACTTAGAAAAAAAGTAGTTAATGGGTTGTATGTTCACAGTGATGATACTAACCTTGAGTACTTGCTGTGTGCTGGGAATTGTTCCTAATGCTTTAGGAGGAATTCTGTATTTAATCCTCATAACAACTCAATGAGGTAGGTACTGTTATCATCACCATGATGCAGATAAGGACACTGAATCAGAAAGGTTAAATAACTTGCCCAAGTTTTACAGTTAATAGTGGTGAAGTTGGGATCTGATCCTAGGACATTATTTTCCAATGTCACTACTCTATGCACTCAGTCTTGCTGCATCTTCTCCAAGGCAGAGATGATGTATTTTTTTTTCATTTTTTTATCCCCTTTAGAATTGGTATAGTGCTTGAGGAAGGTATACTTTGAATTGAACTGAAGGAACACCATCCTTTCTGGAATAGAGAGTTGTCCATGGCTTCTCTTGCCCTGGGCCTCTAGGGGCATAACTGTGTCCAGAATGCCTTCCCAAGGTGCTTGTTGAAAAATATTTGACTTGTTATTTGAAAGCATCCACTTCCTTTCTGTGTATACTTATGAAACTTCTTTTAATTTAGAAGTTTTAGTTTTAATACAGTTAAACCATAGTTTAAGAAAGTTGGATTGCATTTCTGCATAAAGAGTAAAACTGGAACACTAAACAAATATGTGAATAAATTAATATATGAACCAAGTGGTATTTGAGGAAATAACTGTGAACAAAAGGTCAGTGAAGCATTGCATTACTGCATTTAGTTATTAGAAAAACCCCTTTCGGGTTGTATTTGCCTGAATGCAGTTGACTTCTTTTGAGATATGCTAGGTTTTTCATTTATTATGAACATTTGACACAAGAAAAAAAAAAGGTCAGTATGTTTACACTCCAAGGTCAATATGTCTACTCTTATATATTGTATTCAGGTGAGAGAAAGAAGTAAGAAAGCTACTCTTTTGGGCATTTGTTTCCATGATACGCAGATAATATCTTTTTGATAGGATTTTGCATTCGAAGGCAAAGGATGCATTGTTTATTCATTATGTCCTCTAATACCTCACTTATCCAGTGGTCATATTTCCAGCAGTTCTATCATCTGGAGCTTTGGAGTATTCAATCATAGAATATAAGTGTTGAAAAGGATCTTAGGGATAATTTAACCCAATTGTCTTATCTTAAAGATAAAGAAATATAGCCACAAATGAATAAAGGGCCTAGCCATGGGTTAGAAAAACATCTCCAAATAGAAACTACTAGTTACAAAAGTTACATACTGTTTACTCAGTTCACTTCTTAAATATTTGTTGAGTAGGTATTATGTGTAAAACATGAGGGATGGAGCAGTCCTCCTTTGACTAGGGTCCCTCCTTGAAACTTTTACTAAAACGTGTGTGTGTGTGTGTGTGTGTGTCATGAGGCCACAGATAAGAAATAGCTGGGAACTGTTCCTGGTAAACCCTTCAAAGATGACAGGGACTTGATCTTGTTCATTCCCCAGTGTCTCATGCTGCTGATCACAGGAAGGAATGAAAGAAATGATCATAGCATAGAAATCTGGGAACATTTGTTACGAGCAGATCTACTGACTTAAAAAACCCTCAAGGAATTACTATTTTTCATTACAGTGTTAAGTCTAAGTTCATGTTGATAACTGAGTCAAGAAGAGGTTAGCGTTCTTTCCAACCTGCTGCTTAGCATAGTGGTTGAGGGCATAATACATTTTTGAAAGCTATCAAATGAAGAGAGTATTAGTGCCTAAAAGAGTGAGCTTCAATTTCCTGGGATTTTTTTCCCCAAAGTTATCAAAATTTATTGAACACCTGCTATGCATAACAATCTATCTCTAGACCATGAATAAATAAGTTTAATGTTAGTAGAGGGGAAATTGAGTCATTGTAAATAAACTTGATGTTTGGCTGTTAACTTTACAACAGGGTTTTATATACTGAAACACCATTATCAAGGTTGGTCTTATGCAAGGGGTCTGGCTAAATATGAGACAGAGAGAGGAGCGAGGATAAATAAGCTATACTAATGCCTGCAACCTAGGCAGTGTGTCAAGTGTGTGACTTCATTTTATCCTCACAGCAATCCTGTGTGCTACTCAGTGTTGTTACCATTTTGCTGATGAGGAAACTTGGAGTCCAGAGGTGAGGTAACTTGCTTAAGATGATGTAGCTGATAAACAGCTAGATTGGAATTTGTATCTGTGGAATTCTAAAGTTCAGGACTGGTCCATTGTGCCTGATGAAAGTGGCATTTAACTCTCCAGCTGACATGGAGTATAACTTTACAGACACATGCACTCATTCATTTATGCATCCGTCTAGTCAACAAATATTTGAAAACCAACTTTATGCCAGACTCTACAAGGACAGGCAGATCCGAATTCACAGAAAAATTTAACTACAGGATAATATATTACATCATAAAGACATGTGACAAAAATCATAAGAATGTGGTGTTTTTTAAAAATTAGCCTGCAGACTAAGTACCATTACTTTAAGATATATTTGGGGGATTTTTTTGAGTTGTATAAAATATTAACTAGACATGAATTCAAAATTAAGTCATTTGTAGTTAGCAAATCCATTTAAAAAATTTCATAGTGATGTTAAATTGCTGATGTTGGCCCTGGTGACTAAAAGAAGGCAAGCTTTCTTTTTTTCTCCACTTTCAGGATAGTAGCTTCCCCATTCAGCCTCCTGGATATATTGTATGCAGATTTGTTTAGCACCTCCCAGATTTCCAAGTAAATAGGTTATCAAATGATGTTTTATTACCTCACCAATTCTGAATTAGTGAAGTCTAAATTAGTGAAAGGTACAGAATAGAGAATCAGAGAACAAGACAGACTAACATAAATTATGTAATTATTGTTTGTCAACTTAATATAAAATGAAACCTAAAAATAAATAAAAATAACAAAAAAGAAATAGACTGATAGTATATTCTAGAAAGCATAGGATCTCAAGTCAGAAGACTTGGATTTTGATACAGATTCTTTCACTTGGGTAGCATTCTGCACGATTCTAAATCTCTTTGAGTCTGGATGTGTGCATTTAATAATGCTTATGTCACAACATTGTGAGAACTAAAAGATCCATAGATGCAAAAAAATGCTTTGCAAAAATAGTTATAGTGTGAAATTGTGTACTTTATAGAATCATCACTATGATAATTGCCACCTCAAGGTATCAAGTGTCAAACATTGGGCTCAAGATTTGAAGGAAAGAAGAGAAAGCTCTAGAGAGAGGTTGCTTTCAGTATGAAGGGAGAAGTTTGCAGTATTTGTCTTATTTTTGAGGGCTCAGTTTCTTACCCTTTCCAGTTTAGGTGGCATTGGCACCCTACAGCCTCCTGCTTCCAGCCTCAGAGCCACCTGTACGATGTCTCATGGCAGCACCAAAGGCCCTGAGTCTTGACTCTGCTTGCTCCTGACCTGTTGCTTCCTTTTGGCCACTCCCACTGGTGTGCCCTTTGCTCTCCCTGCCTCCCACTGGCAGTCCATTTCCATGGCTGACTGACTCGGGCTTTTCCTGGGAGCAGGCTCTCTGAACCCAGGCCCCTCCAAATTACTCCCAGTTTGCCTTCATTCTTGCCATCTGCCTTTCCTGTATTCTCTGCCAGTCTCACTGACCACACTCCCAGAAAGGAAATAACATTTTAATGATATGAGAAAATGGGAAAGTGATATGTCCAGAAGTAAAAAGGGTTCTGTAGGGCAGATTGGATGGGGAGATAAGGCCTTGATGGAGGGTCTTGGTGGGAGACTCGGTGGGCAGTTTCAGAGGGTGGGCCACCTGAGTGTCTAATAGCAGGGCAAGTTTCAACTGTACTTTGTGTATGCTGAGAGCATATTACTGTGTACCTTTGTGAAAGTATTGGCAAGACAATCAATAATAGATGGAAATGACTCCGTCTTCATACGAAGGCAACACATATGACCACTGTGATTTTAGCCCTGACAAGTGATTTTCTAAATCTATAGACTGGAGGTCAGGGTGCAACTGACCAGCTATCTCAAACTTCTTTTCCCTGAACCCCTTTCTGTGGGTGTTCTCAGTCCAGTTATTTCAGGCCCCAGTAACTGTGACCACTGTGATCGTGCATAATTGCCTGTCGTTCCTTAGGGGGACTGTGCTTGCAAGGTAGGAGTCCTTTGGAAAAATATTATTAGAGAAAAGCAGCAGAGAGGAAATCTGCAAATCAACTAAAAAACAACCAACCCACGTTTAGTAGGAACAGAAAATGTATGACTCACAGGGACAAACACAGAGGCGGACACCCCTTCACTGTTTCTCTTTCAGACTTCTAAATATGAAGTGGGAGTCCTCACAGCTCTGAGGGAGAGCCTGATAAATGAAAAACGAAAATGTATTTTTAAAACTTGTACAGGTAGTATACAGACTAAACAGTGTGTCCAGGCTTCCCAGGCCTGCCCCTAGCATGTGTCTTTAAATATGATCTGACTTATTTTAGTGGTCATTTCATCTAGATAAATTGTATTCCTTTAAGTCATGTTACAAAGACCAGACCTCCTGTGAACTCTTCGGTTCTAGTGTTTTTGTTTTTCTCTTTTCCTAAAATGTGTGCAGTGCTTTTGATGTTCTTTGAGCAACCTAAAGACTAGATGAAGAATTCCAGGTGAGGCTACTGATAGGCCTGTGATTCCTGGGCATGAGTGTTTCTTCCATTCACGAGGAATCTCCACCTGTGCAGCCCTCGGAAGGATTTCTGGAGAGCTTGTGCAGTAGACGCCTTGTGGTTCATAATTTAAATGTCTGTCTAAAAATCTATGCCACAATATACCTTAATATTTCATTTGTTCTCTGTAAAGTTTGCCTTGGTGTTAACGATCTTTTGGCTTTATCAGCCACATTTTATGGATTATTAAAATAGCACCTGTGATAGGATGAGCAAAAAGAAAATGACACTGGTGAGGGAGCAGCACCCCCACCCTTACCTCATCCGATGATGTTGTCACACTGAGGACAGTGCTTGCAGGGTGCCCACATGTTCCAGATGATAGGCAGAGGGCGTGATGTACGGCAGGGAGTCCTGAAAGGAAGCCGGGCCCCTCCTTTCAGCGCTGCTGACTGCTTGCTGTGCGACCTTCGGAAGACCTTTCACCTCATTTGCCATCAGCTTCCTTGCATGTTAATTGGGACAACAATAACAACCCTGCCTCTCTGTCCTTCGAAAGATTGCTAACATGATTTAAAACTTGCTTTGAATTTCAAAAACAGTATTAAAACATATATGTTTACATATGTCCATGTATATGTGCAGATATGTGTGTATATGAGTGTACACACACACATTTGCTACTCATGCTGAGGCAGAGATCAAGCAAGCTGAACTTGATTTCCCTTGGAGGACTGAACATTCCCACTGCTTCCAGAGATCTGTACCATGGCACATGGCACCTTGTGTGGTCTTTGTGGCTGGGGTCTTCCCCATCTCAGTTCATGGTCTCTCCTCTCATTCAGAAATCATCTTTGATTCCTCTTTCTCCTTTATCCCCTATATCCAATCTGTCCATCACCAATCCTGTCAGCTCCTCTTTCAAATCCATCTACTTCTACTGCTCTGTTGCTACTACCGTAGACTAGACCACCATCATCAGCCTGTGTTGATTGCCTGTGATCCATTTTCCATACAGCAGCCTGAGTGACCTTTCAAAAATGTAGAATACATAATGACAAGCCCTACTTGAAACTATTCAGTGGCTTCTTGGTGCTTTTAGAATAAAATTCAAACTTCTAACCATGACATGCCAGGCTTACTCTCGCCACTCTACTGGTTACCTTGTTCACTGTGCTTTAGTCAAGCTGGGCTCTTGGGTTCTTCAGCTCACCGCATTCTTTCATACTTTAAGGATTTTAAAAATAGGCTGTATTTTGGGGGGCAGTTTTAGGTTGGCAGTAAGATTTAGTGGAATGTACAGAGATTTCCCATATAGCTCCCCACAACCCACATCCCTCACCAGAGTGCTACGTTTGTTACAGTCCATGAACCTGTAATGACACATCATTGTCATCCAAAGTTCATCATTTGCATTAGATTTTGTTCCTGGTGTTGTACATTCTTTGGGTTTGGATAACCGTATACTGACGTGTATCCACTCTTGTAGTATCATACAGGATAGTTTCACTGCCCTTAAAATCTTCTGCCCTCTGCCTATTCCTCCCTCCCTTCCCTCCCCCGCAACCCCTGGCAGCCAGTGATATTTTCATTGTCTCCATAGTTTGAATTTCCCCTTAATGTCATGTAGTTGGAATAGCATAGTATGCGGCCTTTTCAGACTGACTTCTTTCACTTAGCAATGTGCTTTTAAGGTTATTCCTTGAGGTTTTTGCTGTAGCTCTTTGTTCTGTTTGGCTTTAAATTTTCACCTTATTTATCTAAAATCTCATCACCCTGTTGCATTTTCTTCCTAGCGCCTGTTGCACTCTGACATTCTCTTTTTGGTTTATTGCCTGCCTTTCCCATTAGAACTTTAGCTCCATGGGAGTGAGAGTCTTGTCTTGTTCCTGGCTTGTATCCCCAGCACCTAGAACAATTCCTGCTGCATAATACATACCCAGCAGACATTTGAAGGGTTAAATGTATGCGTGACTTGGACATCGTTTTTTTTAGCTTTACTCTTAAGGTGACAAACTCTTTCACTCTGCTTCAGGTTTTGCCCAGAGAAGAGGCAGAAATTCATGTTAAGTCACTGAGTCTGGGAATTATTTCTTGTTCACCTTTGGCTTCTGAAGCTCTGCTGGTTTTCTGCTGAATTTAATGGGTCTCCGGGCGAATGGAAGTTTGCTAGCCTTGGTGGGAATCAGTCACGCTGCAAGAGAGAACTGAGGCAGTAGAAAATGATTAAGGGAAAATTTCAGAAAAGTATGATTTAACATTTTTTGAGTCACACATTGTACTCAAAGCTGTGTATAACATAAAAAGCGAATTAGGAGACAAGTCAGATATAAAATGAGTGAGCACACACAAGCACACAAATACTGCAGAGAGAAAGGTATTTCTTCAGATGCCTTCTTTCATTTACCAAACTGTAGTCTTATCAAAAAATATAGGCTACTTCAGGAGAGAAATAGTCTAGCCAGTGTTTGTGGCCCAGTTATGCCCCATAGGGCACAGAGAGGCCTCAATTTCATTCCTGGTTTTTAAAGAAACTTTCTCTTAGGCTAACAGACTTTCTAGAGAGGCCAAACCAAGTGAAGCTGAGTTAATGTTCTCATTAAAATGTTAAAGAGGCTTTATTCATGAACGACTGAAGCTGTAATTGCTTTATCCTTGTAAACTATGAAAATATGTGGTGATCTCTTATAGAGGCATTCACCCAGTCCCTCTGTCAGGAAGAGCTTTGTTTAGTGGAGGGCTTGGCTGCACTTAGGGACTGAAAAGTGGTCCTCTGGGTGGGTAGTATGTGTCAGGGATATGGTAGAAGTGGTGGTAAGGGGTCCTCCATCCATCTGTTTTAATTTTATAGATCTTGTTTTGTATGCATGATTTGATCATTTGAACTTGAATTCTAATTTGGAAATCATATGAGAATCGAACATGTATATATATATACACACATGCAAAAAAAATTGTGGAAGGAAGCAGGTTTTTAAAAAGCTGCTTTTTAAAACAATAGGTTTATCTTTTCTGTAAGCCATAGCTTATTGAGATGAGAATAGAAGAAACTGAAAGATGCTGATGTACTGGTGAAACTAAAGAAATAATTGATCTGGAAAAGATATGGCATGTGATTTGCAGGGTGAGAAGGCACTCAGATGGCTTTGGGAGGTAACAGACTTTTTTGTCCCTACTTTTTGCTGTCATTCAATGCGCCAATACAAAAACATAGTGTAGAACTGTAGGTAGTGAATTCAGATGGCAAATGCAACTATTTTTTTCTTTCTGGAAATGAAATAAGGATGAAATCAGACTTATTGGACTGAAATCATAGAGTGGTGGTTTTTATATAAGTAGGAAATTTATGTTGGAAATCTCAAAGTGAAATTTAAGGTTAGAACATTTTACCTTTTCTCTAATTCCTTATTATTAGAACCCCTGTTTGTTGAATGGTAACAAGTCTAAGTCTCACTATATGCAGATATAATATGAGCAGTATCTAGGCATTGCTTTAAAATGGTGTAGAAGGAGAAAATATCTTTTCCTCATTCATCCTAAGTTTGTGGCTGATGCCCCTCTTAAAAAAAATTAACAAGAGAAAAGCATACAAATTTATTTAATATAAATTATACATGACAAAGAAGCCTTTGTATGGACATAAAGACCTGACGAAATGGTTAAACTTGTTTATTTTTATGCTAGGTGATGAAAAAATGGATAGTTGTGGAGAAATAGGATTGGTTAAAGGAAATATTATCTCATGGTAATAAAGTAGGAGAAATTTACCAAGGCTTTACTTTACTTTAGTAAATTTACTATTAAATTTACTTTAGTAAATACCAAAGTTTTTACAAAATACTTTACTTTGGGTTGGAGTTACACTAAAATACATATATCGTAGAAATGTCTATTTTTTTTCTTAAAAGGGTCAAATCCTTTTCAGATGTCAGTGCAGGGCGTTTGTTAAAACTGGCTCAAGTCTGTGGGGGCAGTGGAATTGAAAGTTAACAGGAAGCTCGCTCTCTCTATGATAGATTGCGTCGGTTTCTAAATACGTCTTTTCTGAAGGGGTGATCTCAGTCCAATGTTGTCAGTGGTATGAATCTCATAGTTTTTTTATCAAAGTAGATTCCAATATCTGGAACAGTATTGATGATATTTAATAAAACATTTTTTAAATTATTAAGGGATTTAGAGCAAGATATAACAAATTTCCTCTGCTGGCTCTTCCACTAAACTCTTGGGTGATTGAAATGGAGTGACTTGCCATCTCTTTCTTGGGGAACTGCTAGCCCAGTCCCTGAATTCAGAGGTGAATCCAGAGAGACAGGGATCCTTGAGCTCTATCCAGACACAGTTCAACTTATCATGTCTCCTCTTCCCCTTCTGCAAAATAGGATTCCAATCCCTTTCCTGATCTGTAGAGCAGATCTATTCTGGAGGTTTCTTTTTGGCTTGCCTAGGAAATTGTAGTGGGCTGTGATCAGGTCCTCACTTCCCAGTGTGACTCAGAAACCTTTGAAGAAATGTAACCGTGTAATGAGACCTTCAGTATTAATGGGGTATGTATAGAGAGTATCATGGGAACAAACAGAGGGATTGACTAATTTATTCTAGGCTGCTGTAGTTTTTGAGAACTTTTGTTTGCTTTCTAGAGTTTTCCATTTATTCATTTGCTGTTAGGATGTTGACACATCTGACTGCTCAGTGTCTCTGCCCAAAGCAGCACCTCTTTTCATTCTAGTTCTTAGAGGAGAGTTGCATCCAAGACCCTATATTCACCTTACAATTAGATGATGTATTAGTCCATTCTCACACTGCTATAAAGATACTGAGACTGGCTAATCTATAAACAAAGGAAGTTTACTCGACTGACAGTTCTGCCTGGCTAGGGAAGCCTTAGGAAACTTAGAATCATGGTGGAAGGGGAAGCAGGCATGTCTTACATGGCAGCAGGCGCGAGAGAGAGCATGCGAGAGCAGGGAAAGCTGCCTTATAAAACCATCAGACCGGCCGGGTGCGGTGGCTCAAGCCTGTAATCCCAGCACTTTGAGAGGCCGAGACGGGAGGATCACGAGGTCAGGAGATCAAGACCATCCTGGCTAACACGGTGAAACCCCGTCTCTACTAAAAAATACAAAAAACTAGCCGGGCGAGGTGGCGGGCGCCTGTAGTCCCAGCTACTCGGGAGGCTGAGGCAGGAGAATGGCGTGAACCTGGGAGGCGGAGCTTGCAGTGAGCTGAGATCCGGCCACTGCACTCCAGCCTGGGCAACAGAGCAAGACTCGGTCTCAAAAAAAAAAAAAAAAAAACCATCAGATCTCATGAGATCTTACTGTCATGAGAACAGCATGGGGGAACCACCCCCTTAATCCAGTCACTTCCCTCCCTCAACATGTGGGGATTACAATTTGAGATGAGATTTGGGTAGGGACACAGAGCTAGATCATATCAGATGTCGATGCCAAAAATCTAGAGGAAATATTCAAAACCTATTATTGTGTGATATTTTCCTTCAAATATTAGTGTTTTGTTTTTTTGTTTTTTTTGTTTTTGTTGTTGTTGTTGTTGTTTCAGACGGACTCTAACTCTGCCACCCAGGCTAGACTGCAGTGTTGCGATCTTGGCTCACTACACCCTCCACTTCCTAGGCTCAAGCGATTCTCCTGCCTCAGCCTCCCGAGTAGCTGGGATTACAGGCATGCTAGCTAATTTTTGTATTTTTAGTGGAAGTGGGGTTTCACCATGTTGGCTAGGTTGGTCTCAAACTCCTGACCTCGAGTGATCCACCTGCCTCAGCCTCCCAAAGTGCTGGGATTACAGGCATGAGCCACCACTCCTGGCCCTATTTTCCTTCAAATACTTAATTCAGTTGTGTCTTAAGGCTTATGTTGACTGGCCAGTGATTGTTTGACTAGTTAACTCATTCATTCAGCAAATATTTTGGGAATATGTACTCTATTTCACGGGCATATATGGTATCAAGGGGCTGGGATAAAAAGATTGGGAAATCAGATTTGCCTGTAAAGTTTTGTTGATAGTTCATATGTTGAAAATAAGGAGTGAAATACCTAAAGGAAGCCAAATTGCTTTTCTGCATTTCAAAGACTAGGTGCAAGATTGGCATATCACAGCCTACTCTGTAGAGTTCTCCATAAGTGCATTTCATGTGGGAAGTAGTACCAGATGTTTTCTATATTACGATAATCTTCATATATTTATTAAGCTGTAACTTGTAAGGCTTCCTGATGGGGCATAATAGAGGCTCTTTGTGTGCTACACTGTGTCATTGTAAAGAAGCACTCTGTTAATTCCTGCCTTGTCATTTATCTGGCTCTTACTGGTAATGAAGCATGTTTCAGTCATTCCAGGAGGGTTTTGGGGATATGCACAAAGAGGAATAAGAGAAACAAAAGGGTTCGTTTTCATGGTGGGTTGGAGGGAAATACTCTTTAGGGAGAACCAGGGATAGAATGAAACCTTTCACCTAGTATGTTTTACATCTTTATCCCTTTTCAGTACAGCAGCCGAATACTCCAGAATTGTTTTACATTTTAGGAAATGCTAAGAAAATGCTAGGTTTTGAAAGTTTTTCTTTTCTCTCTCAATCATTGACCTGGCAGTGGGTTAGGAGAATCCGAGAACTCCCAAGAATTACAATGGAACAGTAGAGGAGTCGAGCCATTTTCCTATCATTTCTAAGCTCTATGCTTGGGAAGACAGGTTATATACTGATAACAGAGATTTGATTCCAGGAAAGAAAAGAGAGGATAGAAGAGGGAAATAAAAATGTGGGGGTATTAGTGAAGACAAGGGAAAAGAGCAAAGAAAAAAAGGAAAAAATATGTTTGGTTGTCCTTCCTTCTCTCCCTTAGCTCCTTCTCACTAAGGGAAGGGGTGGAAAAATGGGCAGGTTGAAAGGGAAAAGAAGGGAGTTAAATTAGAGATAGGAGGGCACTTGGAGATAGTGAGGGAGAAGGAAAATGAGTCAGAGAAATCGCAAGAATAAGTGAGGGGGAAGGAGATGGGATAAGAACTATTTAAATTCAGGAAGAAGAGAGGGGCTCAGAGAGGGGAGTGCATACTTTGGTCACACTGAGAGCCTTCAATTACTCCCAGCAGGGCATCTGCCAAATAGCCAGTGTCCCTTGCTGAAGACATTTTCCTGACTTTTGTATTAACTTTAATGTGATTCTCTTTATAGTACCCATATTGCTGGTTGCAGTTTCATTGACACTCTGTGTGATCAAATAGCAAATGTGGAGGTACAGTTCTACTATTCCTGCCCCCTTGCAGTTTGCAGCTGACTTCTGAGTAGTGCATCTTGTGTTTGATGTTTGCTCTTCCTCCTTGTCTTGTCAGAGAGTTGAAAGGGAAGAGACATGTTCCTAAGGGCTGTCACATTTATAGCTCATGCATACAAATATTAAAGAAGCTGAAAAAACTCGGTAAAATCACATTTTGATATTTTTTTGAAATAAGGTAGTTGTCTCCTTGCTGGTCTAGTGACCTGCCCTAACCTAAGGCCACACTCACTATACCTGTAGGCAGACTGCTTCTTGAAAGATCTTTCCTCATCCTTTTTCAAGACTCAGCTCAGGAAACCTTCCCAATATTTCCCACCTGCGTCAGGTACTTTCTAAGTGTGTACCAGTACCTTCCCCTGCCCCTGGCTTCTTGTGCTGACCTTTCCCTATTAGATCTATCATGCCATGTGGTAATTTTTATCCTTCCACTGTGGGATCTTTACACAGTATTAGTTACTACCGAGCACCTAGTTATGGGACAAATAATGTCTATCTTGGATGTCTACAGATGCTGGTCTTTAGAGTGTAACATACTTCTAAATTTGGCTATGCTTTTAGATACCTGTTTACAGTTAGTCTACATGTTCTGGAAAGAAAAGAGATTTAGCCAGATGTAAGGTGTTTCTGGAGAGTCTTTACTAGAATATTTGGTACCACAATGAGATCACTTGGACACAGGAAGGGGATCATCACACACCAGGTCCTGTTGTAGGGAGGGGGGAATGAGGAGGGGTAGCATTAGGAGATATACCTAATGTAAATGATGAGTTAATGGGTGCAGCACACCAACATGGCACATGTATACATATGTAACAAACCTACACATTGTGCACATGTACCCTAGAACTTAAAGTATTAAAGAAAAAAAAAAGGATATTTGGTTCCAGATTCATGCAACTGTAATAGAGGAATTGTGATTCCATTAAGTTTTAGATACCAGAGGATGGTCTTGAAGTTTGGGGCAACCTATTTCTTATGATTCTTGGACTCACAGGCCTGATGCATAAGGCACTTTAAAACCATGCTTCTCAGACTTTCATGTGCATAGGGATTATCTGAGGATCTTGTTAAAATGCAGATTCTGTTGCAGTAGGTCTCAGGTGGGTTGTCAGATTCAGCACTTCAAGCTCACTGGTGAGGCTGATTTTGCTGCCCGTGGACCACACTCTGAGTCACAAGGCTTTAAAATACTTTTTAGAAAATAAAATTAGGATTTATCCTATGAAAATATCTAGGTGTACTTTACAGTTTGAAGAACAACGAATTTCCTGAGAGAAAGCTTATAAGTGTGTAACTCTTATTTCAATTTGGAAACTTGCGAGAATTTCTCACACTTAAAAACAGTACATCTGATACCAGTCAACCCCTGAAACTGCTTTTGAATGACATTTTAGATTGTACTGCCCTTAATTAATACACAGCTTTATTTATTTGGGCTTTCTTAGATTTGGGAGGCCCTGGCCCTAGCACTGGCTTTAGTGTAGCTACTTTAGCAACGAAGACTACTTTTAAGGCAGAAATAAGTCTTTGAAAGATTGACAGTTCGAAGGCTTTGTTTATCATGAGACCTTCACATTTATTGATTGTTACAAAGTTAGCACCATGCAGAGACCTTCTCCAAGGGCATTCAATTGCAATGGCCAGAAATGGAAAGGGCAATGTTCAGCTCGAACTTTGCAGGCGAAACCTTGCATCTGCTTACATATATATGTTCAGTCAGCTCTCTGAAATTGATGTTTGAAGTTTTTTCTAACAAGATGGCCTTTATTTTACAGGTCCTTTGCTGCCAGCATGATATCATATTTATAATATGTGGAGGAGAGAGAGCTCACCATGCTCAGGTAAAGGAATGGTATGTGTACTACAAATAACAAGCAGGTTGGTTGTCACCATATGGGAAGGGATATAGTTTAATTATACCTCTGGCATCATCCTCTAATGTGCGTCTTCATTATATCTGGGGTTCAGAGGGCCTATGGCAGAAGATCTCAGTGAAACTAACATGCATTTGGGGGAGCATTTACAAAGTACCTACAACAGGGCCTCTAAACAGCCAGGAAGGAAATAGGACTGGTCACTTGAAATCTCTTTCCAACTTCTACAGAGGTTACGTAAAGGTACTACCATTGTTCGTCTTTATCACCTTATCATGAAGGCTTTATCTTTCAACATTTATGTAAATACATGAATATTGAAGACTCCTAATTAAAGTCTTATCTCTGTCCCTTTATCTAAAGTTATCCTTCTAAATTTCCTTTGCATTTTCTTTTGAAATAAGTGCATGTCTCACAACTTTGATTTGCCCAAACAGGTCACTGAGATTAATTTTCCATTAACCTTTATTGCTTCTGTTTCTTTCTAATCATCTTCTTAGAGGATTAAATAGTCCCCATTGGGTTAGTCTCTCCTTAGGATATGAGCCATCTTTTTCTTTGATGCCCTTTATAGAACTGACGTAGATGATGGTGATCTATTGTCCTGACCGAACCTGGACCCATTAACTGAGCCAAAGCTTCCGTAGATAGACCCACGCTAGGAGTTCTGATGACCATGGCAATTTTGTTATTGGGCTTGCTTCTTTTGTGACCTGGTCTGTATTAGTTTCATCTGACTGCCTTAACAAAGCACCACAAACTGGCTGGCTTACACAATAGAAATCTATTGTTTCACAGTTCTGGATTCTAGAAGTCCAAAGTGTCAGCAGGGTTGGTTCCTTCTAGGCCGTGAGGGAGAATCTGTCCTAGGCCTTTCTTCTACCTTCTGGCAGGCTTGGGCATTCCTTGACTTATAGATGGCATTCTCCCCGTGTCTTTCCACTGACTTCCCTACATGTGTGTCTGTGTTTATGTCCAGGTTTCCTTTTTGTAAGGACACCAGTCATATTGGATTAGGGCTCACCCTAATGATCTTAACTTAACTCAATCACCTGCAAGGAGTCTTTCTAAAAATGTCACATTCATATGTACGAGGGATTAAATTGTAGCATCTTTTTGGGGTACATAATTCAGCCGACAGCACTATGTGGGTATAGGCATACCTCATTTTATTTCACTTGGTTTTATTGAGCTTTGCAGATACTATGTTTTTTTTTACAAATTGAAGGTTTGTGGCAACCCTGCATCCAGCACGTCTATCAGCACCATTTTTCCAACAGCACATGCTCACACTGTGTTCCTGTATCAACACGGTTTTAGCAATAAAGGATTT
>NW_012111031.1:8607439-8634302 GCF_000951035.1 Colobus angolensis palliatus
ACTGGAAAAATTCCCTTTGAAAACTGGCACAAGACAGGGATGCCCTCTCTCACCACTCCTATTCAACATAGTGTTGGAAGTTCTGGCTAGGGCAATCAGGCAAGAGAAAGAAATCAAGGGTATTCCCTTTGAAAACTGGTACAAGACAGGGATGCCCTCTCTCACCACTCCTATTCAACATAGTGTTGGAAGTTCTGGCTAGGGCAATCAGGCAATAAAGGATTTCTAAATTAAGGTGTGTCCATTGTTTTTTAGATATAATGCTATTGCACACTTAATAGAGCATAGTATAGTGTAAACATAACTGGCAAACCAAAAAGTTTGTGTGACTTGCTTTATTGTAATGGTCTGGAACCGAGTCTGTAATATATTTAAGGCATGCTTGAAATGAATTCCTCTAGATACCCCTAAAGCTTCTAGCATGGTGCCTGCTGCTTAATATTTGTTGAATTCGTGTATGGCAAGGACCATAAAGGCCATGGCCAAATTTAATTTGACAAAGCAAAGTGCAGTGACCAGAGGTGGGCAGGTATTATGCTGGCATTTGTCCTCAGGGAACTCTTGCCTTCAGGATAGTTCAGGCTAAACAACCTCATAAATGAGAGAAGAGTTTTCCTTTCAAAGTAGTAGCAAGTGGGGTTTGTATAAAATATAGCCCTTTGTGTGAGCTGGTACTGCTGTCTCTGTTGGCATCGCAGGTTGAACTGCCAATTTACATGCTGCCTCTATCAGTACATCAAGATATCTTTCCAGCTAATTCAATACCATTTAAATCATACTTAGCCAGGCTATTCTTTCTTTCCAGCTGCATCGCTTTGCACTTATTAAATTTAACGTTCTGTTCTCTGGCTTTAATCTCTAAATGCTATCCTGAAATAGATCTGCCCTAATCATGTCTTCTTCCTTCTTTATGCTTCCTTAGCTCAACATTATTACAAGTTATCTTTTGAGTGTTCAGATTTGGGTGTTGATAAATTATTAGGATACTGGTCTCAAGGTAGCACTTAAATGATCTGTTCTTTAGAGATGCTTATTTGGGAAACCCTTTATTTCCTCTTGGGGTAGTGCTTTCTAGCCATGTCTACTGTTACTTCCAGGAAAGGATTACCTTTTTAATAGCAAAACGGAGCCTCCTGCTGAGATGAGTGAAAGTCCAGGGGCACATCTCCTCCTAGGAGTGAGGTAGGCATCTTTAGGAGCCCTGCAAATTCACTTAAGCCCCTGGATTAGTGCTGCGTGGAGCTGCTGCAAGCAGGCAGGCCAATGTCTAGAGATTGACTGTGTGGGTCAGGCCCAGGCCTCCAGGAACTCTGAGCTGCAGGCAGGGTGGAATCATTTACTTACAAGCTTTTCCAGCCCCACAGGAGCTTTTGTGTTCCTGGGGGTGGAGCTGCAGGCTGTCCCATGGCCAACTGATAGCATTGGCTTAGACAGCAGTGGATTTATAAGATGATGACAGGCAGTAGAAAATGAAAATGAAAATAAAAATTCATTTTAGCATTTTTCACACTGACATTAGTCCTAAGAAAATTGGTAAATCAAACAGTGAATATTTATGGCATGTGTGATGCATGTAGGCACAGTTCTACCAAATGCCAGGTACAGATGTATAACTTCATCCTGTGTCTCCCTTGCTTACTTTCCTTTTCCATTTTATGCAAGAGCTTACTACCTTTGATTAGAGGTCTCCTATAACTTTTCATGTGAACTCTCCTAGTGTGGCTTGTGGGCATGTCTATAGGGTTTCATTAAAATTGAAACTGTTAATTCATTTTGGATATACAGTGATCAAACGGAGTGATGGTGAACCAGCCCTTGCTGGCTGCAGGTAGGGCCTGGTGAGCGATTATATTCTGGTAATTCAGCTGTCCCAGAATAGCCAGTGAAGTACTCTGCAGTGTGCACTACAATAATTATAATATCCCAATAAGTCTTATTTTAATAATTAACTTATCTTATGTGTACCTAATACTTCTCTATTATTAAAGAGAAAATAATCCAGAAATAAAACCTCGGGTGCCTTGAACATGGAGAACGAGTTTTATTATTGTTGCTTTGTCTTTACTCCATTTTGCATTCTCTCATTTCACTAATCTTACATTTCTGAAAACTCAGCTATAAGATTCTCATCGACTTGATAATAATTTGCTAACTTGTTAAACTCTAATTTTAAAAAGGGGCAAATAAGAAAAATGATTCTGATGTCCTTTTAGTTAATAATTAACATGGTAAGTTTTTCTTGGATCTCTGACATTAGAATGTAATTATTATATTATGAAAGTATTGGCCGGGCGCGGTGGCTCAAGCCTGTAATCCCAGCACTTTGGGAGGCCGAGACGGGCGGATCACGAGGTCAGGAGATCGAGACCATCCTGGCTAACACGGTGAAACCCCGTCTCTACTAAAAATACAAAAACTAGCCGGGCGAGGTGGCGGGCGCCTGTAGTCCCAGCTACTCGGGAGGCTGAGGCAGGAGAATGGCGTAAACCCAGGAGGCGGAGCTTGCAGTGAGCTGAGATCTGGCCACTGCACTCCAGTCCGGGCGACAGAGCGAGACTCTGCCTCAAAAAAAAAAAAAAAAAAGAAAGTATTTTCATTAAATTATACTTCAAGATTCTATCAACATTTTTCAGAAAATTTTTGTACACAAATCAATTAAAATAGGAATCTTAATATCTGCTTTCTGTAGAATCTTCTGCCTCTCCCTCTGACGGTTCCTTCTTTGTTTCATTTAAATCATGAGTTTATGTTAAGTGCTTATGAGCTGGTAATATAAAAATGATGAAGAAGAGCAGTGGCTTTTGGCAGGGAACTCAGAAGCTTGGAATTCTCTTTCATCTACATTTAGTTACCACTAAGCTCTGTCAAATTTCTGTAATTCTTTGATATTTTTACTTTCCTTTTTTTAAATCTACGATTATTCTTTCCAAGAATTTCTTACCTTTTTCTTGCTTGTTCATATGACCATTCTGTTTGGTTTGTTCATTCGTTGTTCGTTCGTTTGTTCATTCATTCATTCATTCATTCATTCATTCATTCATTCATTCATTCATGTAGTACCCTTTTGACATGTGCCAAAAATTGTTCTGGGCATAGTATCAGTATCAAGTATATTATAATTTATATGGGAGATAGCAATGATTTTTGCATGATTATGATGGAGCTATAAAACTAAGTATACTTTTTATATAGGAAACAGAGCAACTAAATTGGCTTGGGACAATTAGAAATACTTTATAGAGAAGATTGTATTTGAATGGAAATTGGTAGTAGATGAGTGGTAGCGAGAGACCATTCTAAAGGAAACAGAGGGGAGATTAGCAGAGAGGTATGAGGAGGCAGGGCAAGTTTGTGTATTCCATGCTGTTTAGGTATTGCTGGAGCATAAAGTGTGAAGAGGGATATAGGGTTGGATGAAACTCTATAGGAGGGCAGAAATCAAATCTTTAAGGTCCTTTGACACGTTGTTGAGCCTTCTTTTGTATGTCTTCAGTTCATCCTGCTCGTTGCAGGGAGAATGGCTATATGAAAGAGTGCCAAAACTCTTCCTTTATTACCCTTGTCCTGGTCTCACTGCTTCCAAAGGGAAGTCAAGCATTTTCTCTCTTTAATTTACTCCATTGAATCATTTCCTCCACTAGATTTGCCTGCTTTGCTTTTCACACAGAATTTGTTACTTTCTCAGATTCCATTTTCAAAATCCTCCTTTAAGACCTCACTGAAATTCATATCCTTTGTGAAAACTTTTCTCTACTCATGAATGATTTTACCTCTTGTGAATTCCAGAACTTTGAATAGACTCTGCATATTGCAATCTTCGCGTGCTTCTCATATGCCACAAGTTATTTTTATAACATTCTTAGACTATCCACATGTTGAAGGGAAGGGCATATACCTATCATGTATCCTATGTATGCTGGAAGTGCAGCTTCTTGCATGTATTAATAGTAGACATTGCATGGATGTTTGTTGAAACAGTAGAGGAAAATAGAGTTCCTTTAATTTGAAAGGCTGCTGCAGAGGTACAACAGAGGGATTGATTAATTGTCACCTGGAAGGGGTATAGTTAACAAAATGTCCAGATGAAACTCTTAGAGGAAGAATAATTGTCAGTGAAGGTAGAAGGATTACATTAAACAAAAGGCAGAAATATGTACAGAAAAAGACGCAATTTGAAAATCAGTTAAACTGCCCAAAGGTTTAGACAAGGGAAGAAGATACTTAGAAAGCCATTCAGCGTATGTGATTGTCTTTGACAGTGAGTGACAAATGGAATAACCAGGAAAAGCACCTATATTGCATGAAGATGCTCTGCATTATTAAATAAAATGGCCTCTGGAAAACTTGATTCAATTTAAGACTTCTCAGTTGCAGATCTGGAGACAATCACAAATTCAGAAATATATTTATGAAACTCTGTTGCCACTGAGCTCAAAAGACCGTAATCCTATTACGTGTGATTTTGAAAAGGGTAAACATGAAAAACTGAAAAGAGTTATTGATTAAAGAAGTAATATGAACAGGAATAATGGAATTAAAGTAATTGAGGCAATATTGGGCCTAATGGACCTTGTTCTCCTAATGCGTTTCTTCTGCTTTTGTATTGAGTTGGCCCCAACGTCGATAGGACTGTGTGCACAGAAAGAGAAGGACATGATGGAAGAATTAGTATTACTGTCTATAAAAAAAAAATCAATCTGTTGTTCTTACAGAAGACCATCAATCAGTCTGTGAAATCAATTAACTGGAATTTTTTACATTTGGCTTCTAAGATAATGAGACAAATGATGAGAAAAGACTGTATGCCTTGCATATAGTAGACACTCAGTAAATGTTTCTTGAATTGAAAACCAAATGATATCATGGATTTAATTTAAAAACTGCTTCAGTGTAAGTCCTTTTATCAGTCCTAATTCAGTCCCATTTCTTTTACTGGACTGCCTATATCTATAGTACTGTAAATGTAGATTCCTCATTTTTATTGATTCTTGCTCTGAAGTGAGTTCTCTCACATTTTTACTGCCAAGGAGTCCAGGCCAGCTTCACATGACTTTGGATCTCTGTATTATTTAGTGTCTTAACTGTTTTCTGTGACCAGACTTCCTGCCCTATACAGTATTGGCAGATTACATTTTTTGAAATATCATTTTAACAACATTACTCTCTATTCAGAAAACGTCAATGTCTCTTTGTTGTCTACAAAATTGTGGGCTCATTGTACTTTAGAGTTCATTCCCCACTACTTCACTTTGAAAGCATGTGTGTTCAGACTTGTCCAGACACCCGTCCATACTTAACTTCTACCAGCCTCCTGCCCAGACCCTATGGGGAAGACAGATTCGTCTCTTCATTCTGTCATCCCATTTTGCAATGCACACAGTGTTCTGCATTGAATCCTTCCTCTCATATCTACATCCATCCAATTAAAGTCAGTTCTGCTCCAGGCAATACAGTCCTTAAAGCTGCACATTATCAAAAGCTGTGCTATAAAGACAATTATTTCAGGGGCATAAATAGTGTTGGGGACTTGAGGGTTGCAGGGGCACAATAAACAAAGTTGTTTTACCTGAAGTTATTTAAATAATGTATTTTCTATCTCTGTAAAAGTATAACTTTAAAACCTGAATATCACGAAAAACATTTTATTGTATCTCTTTTTATAAGGTTGTAGTGAACTAAGCTGGTATTTTAAAAAATTGTTTCAACATCTTAATGATCCACTATTGTGAGAAATGGAGAATAAAGACCTTAGCAGCTATGTTGTAAGCAGAGGAGCAGAGGAGCTTTTTTTTTTTTCCTTATGCCAGGAGTCCTAGTATGCATAAAATAAATCATATTCCCCAATCAATTGATCACTTTATACCTAATACACATTATGCAAGCTCTGCAGAAGAAATACCTGTAACACTTATTTTTCAAAATGCAGTTTAAGGTGCTTTTTCCTCCACTGAGTTTGCTTTTTAGCATTCTTCCTTGCCTGGTGATTTTTCTCTCTGAATACTCTCTTTTAGGTTAATTATCAATTCAAGGACCTGTTTAATCATTCATCTTTTTGAGAATTTTTAGAGACTGTTTTGAAATAGAGACATATTTTTATTTCCCACAATGTCTAATACCTTGTTAGGGCAGTGATATAGCTTATAAGAGCATGCAGTTATTAAATTCAGTTTCATCTAAATCCAGAAATTACTATTTTCTCTACTTCCTGTTCCTCCTGAACATTGAGCCTTGGCTTAATGTTTTTGGGGGAACAAAAAAGAGTAATCCCCACTTCAATGTCAATGCAAAAGGGTAAAGACTGACTGATAGTTTTCAGATTAAGGATAAATACATGTGTTAGTTCCTGACCCTTCTTGAAACTTCATTAAAATGATGTTTAAGGGATTTTTATTTTAAAAGGCACACACCAATGAGAGCAAAGAAATAGGGCAACAGTTATAGCATTTTGGGGTTTGGGATATAGATGGATGAGTGCTAACTTACTTAGCAGACCTGAGAAAGTGAAGTTTTAATCTGGCAGAGGAGAAAGGAAAAAGGTAACCCAAATTATACTGATGAACCCTGCAAAAACTCAGGAACAAGAACCCCTGAAGGGGAGAGTGAAGATACAGTTGAGAAGTATTGGTTGAAAGTTCAGATCTGCTTCCTAACTTTATACAAGGAGGAAATTGCTCCTCTATTCCAGTAGAGGGATGAAGATTATGTTTTCTATAGAGATGGTAAAACAGAAGGTTTCTGGATTGAGAAGCATCAGGAAAGGTTAAAAGTGGTATAATATGGTCCTGAAATCAGATGGATTGTGGATTATACTGATTTATCAAATCCAAAGAATGACAATACCTTCTGTTCTCTGTTCCTTAGCCTATAGGCAGCTAAGGATACCTTTCCTACAGGAAACTCCAGGAAACATCCCTGGCACGCTAACCTGAAAAAAGAACTCAAGGATACTGATATCAGAGATTCGCTCAAGGAAAGGCCTAGCCAGAACAATTCTAAAATAAATCCTTTATCAACAACCAACCACACTCCTAACCTTTCTGTGGACCTTCTAGTGCCCTGCCCTTAAATATCGCAGACAGCCAAGGGTCGTGAGACATTTAAGGAAATGTCTGATATCATGAGAGACAAAAACTAAAGCATGCAAACAAAAAAAGCAACTTGGAGGAAACAACCTTAATAGGAAGAATAAATCTATTTATTTATTTATTATTTTATTTTATTTTTAAGACAGGGTTTCACTCTGTCGTCCAGGCTGGACTGCAGTGGCGTGATCTCGGCTCGCCACAATCTCTACCTCCCAGGCTCAAGCGATTCTCCCACCTCAGCCTCCCTAGTAGCTGGGATTACAGGTGCGTGCCACTACCACCTGGCTAATTTTTGTATTTTTAGTAGAGATGGGGTTTCACCATGTTGGCCAGGCTGGTCTTGAACTCCTGGCCTCAAATGATCCACCCACCTCTGCCTCCCAAAATGCTGGGATTACAGGTGTGAGCCACAGCGCTTGGCCAGAAGAATAAATCTGAAAAAAGAAATAATTGGTATCTCCAGACAGATAAGGCATGATATTATCACCATGAAACACAACAAAATTTATAAGGGTTAGGAGGTGAAATTAAGGAAAATTTCCAGAAAGTGTAGTAAAAAGAGAAAGAGTAGAAAATAACATAGAAAAAATAAGAAGCTTAGAGGGTTGGTTCATACATCCAAAAATAGTACACCAGATTGAAAGAATATAGAAAATGGAGGATAGAAAACCATCAAAGGAATAATTCAACAAAATTTCTCAAAAACAGAAGTGTCCTGATTAAAAGGGAATAACAATAGATGATCATGAAACTTTACAACACTAGAATGTGGTCCAATAAATGACACGGTAAACTAATAAAAAGAAAGACCTAGTATCCCAGAGATGGGACCAACACAAGAGCGAGGCGAAAAGAATTCACAGGTGATGGTAAAAGAGATCTCAGCAGCTGTGCGCTGGGCTAGTGATCAACTGATCTAAATTGTAGTAGGTAGAGGGGTTCAGGAGAGAGTTCTTCAAGATGGTAAAATTGATTAAACATCTAATGTGTTTGCGCTGAGAAGGGATTTACAGATCTTGGGGAGGCTTTGAGGATAGCATCATGATAAGTACATAGGAAACTAACACAAATGAAATATAACAATGATCAATTCCAAGGAAGACAAAAAGCAAGAAAATGAGATATAATCATAGAACACTACATGATTCTAAGAACATAAATATGGATATTGAACACAGCCAGAATTATTCTCAGAGGATGGGAACATGAGGCATGCGTGTGTGTGGTAACAAACCTAACCCTCATCTTCCTCACTGGGAGGTCAATCAGTAATACCTGAAATTGAAAAACTAAGAGTAGTAAGAGAAACATGTCATTTAAATCAGTGCATATAAATTTTCGTCTTTAATATGGCATGCCTAGAAGATGATACTAGATAAGGTAGGAAGCTGGAGACATTCATTTGTAGAATATTAAGTAGATATAGAACTTCAAATAAAATATTTTCAGATTTTTCAATGAAAAACCTGAGCTTGCTTTCATAAACATAACTTTTTATATTTCTTATATGCCTGAAATGGCTGAACACAATTCTTGATCAATATCTTAATGATTCTCTCTTCAAATTCTTGTTAGTCATTGTCAGTGAGATATTACACAAGTAGTGATTTTTAAAAAAACAAGCCATTTCACCACCATTTCATATTCTATAAAAGTTAAAGTTATCTTTAAAAACCTTAATAGTTTTAGCTTTCTTCTTTGCTAGACAAATGCAATCCTCTGATAATTCCAACAGATTTCCAGTTCAACTAATTTTTTTCCTGTGAAGTAATTAAAAATAATAATGAGGCCCGAATTTATAAAGTGTGTGTTTATTGTTAGAGCAGTCACTCCATAGGTAGCTTGGATGCCGGTAAAAGAGGACATTTAACTCAACTGGAAAGAAATACCTGGTATGTGTAGACAGAATCTAGGGGGCTATCACTTGCAGCTTTGCCTACCGTGCCCTTCTGCCCACACCTTTCTAGAGCTCCACTTTCAACCAGCGGTGCTTTCTATACCTGGAATGAAACCTTGCCCAGCGGCTACGTGGACTGCTTCTGCACAAAATGAAGGGGTGCTTTCTGCAGCAGCCTGTTGACGTGGGTGTCCATGGATGTTTCTAGTGCCTCTCAGCAGAGCCATGAGGACTATGCCTTTGTACCTTGAGGAAGCTGATGGCCAGGTGTGATCTGTCCTGGCACCTGCTACCTCAGAACCCCACCTGATTCCCTGAGGCTGAGAGACATCCATACCTCATTGCATACCTGGGATCAAGTCTTTGCACAATAGTGTGCCGGCACCTGCCAGTTGGGAAGCTCTGATGTCCACATGTGGAAACAAATTCTAAAATAATTACTTAAAGAATTGAAAGCAGTTACATCTGGGCCTAGTCCTATTTAACAGTTGAGACTATATTATGAATAAATTGGTTTAAACAAAAACTAATTTTAAAAAATCTCTTGTGTAGTCTTATTGGATCTTCCAGACCTTTTGCCCTCTCAAAACATTGGACAGAGCCGCTTTCAACTTTGTTTATGTAAGATGAGATGACAAAATATATACAACTGTGGACTATGGTCTACTTCTTAAATGCAGAGGCTAGTTTGTGGATTATCCACATGCCATATTTTACCCCAAGGATTAAGATAAAAGGAATATAAATCTGAAGATAGCAAGCTTCATTTTTTAATACAAGGAAAAAGAGAAGTTGAAATTCATGATAAATATAGATTGTGTTTTGAAACTTTAATTGATTATTTTCCTGTTGTCCCTTTAACATGTTCCTGGGGAAGTTTGTAATAATGATTTAGGAGAAAGAGGTGGGAAACTGATAAATTAGCTGGAAAAAAATGGAAAGGCACTTCAGAATACATAGCAGAGAATATGGTTCTTTCACAGAGGGTACTGAGAGTGTGGTCTATTTGGTGCCCTCCAGATTCAAGGCTGAAATTGGAAACAATGGTGCTTTAATTTGCTGCACAGTTAATGGGCCTGCTGATTTGTTCTCATTTTTTAGTCCTATAGTATGTCCTTAAAACCCTCTCAAGGGTTCATACTTTTAGCTTGAGGTCTCTATGCTTCATTTTTCCTTTTGTTCTCTAAACACTTACGTTGCCTCTTCCTGATTCATCTTCTGAGAGGCTCAGCATAATGTATGGTAGGAATTGAATAATTTGGATGAAGCCTGTGACATGTCTTGATGATGTTAAATCACTCAGAATCCTAGGAAATAGTCCCAGCTTGCATTAGCAGAAGATTAATGCAGGTGATCTTTAAAGTCTTAATTTTAAAAAATTTACATTTTTGCCAGTGATGATTGAAAAACGCTGGCATTCTTTCTGCCCGCGTTACTGATTACAATTACAAATACTTGCAAAAGTACTGGAATGGCATTTCCCTGTTCTATAAGCAGCGGACTAGTATTTTACTCTTTTAATGGCTATTAAATATTTAAAAAACAATTTTCTAAAAATATTTCCATAACTATATGTAACATCGGCATAAATCACAATGGGAAATGTATTCTGAAACACATGCATAATAATACTTGCTTGGATAAGTTTATATGTCTAATTCACCAAGAAGAAATTTACATTTTTGAGAGGTTTCTTATTTGAGACATCATTTTGAGAAAAGGCAAAACTAGGGGTCTTTTGGATGAGGTCAAGACAGTGATTACTCACATAGTTACTACTGTTTTGCCTCAGGATATTCTGAATGTGAGCCCAAACCTTATGATCCCCGAATCAAGAATGGTGGAAAACCATGGTGAACTAGTTGTTTGGAAGGAGGAATCAAGGAAACCACCAGCTCTTGAACTTTTCCAGAACAGGAACGTATTAAGGGGAGAGGTAATGAGAGCAAAGAGTTCGTCCTGCTTTGTGGAGAACAGAGAGGGTACAGTGAGCCTTGGAGAGCAAGGGAGTGTGGGGAGCGGTGGGGCAGGTTGCAGACCACAGCTAGGAAGAGGAGCATCAAGGGAGTCACCTGTGGACTTGTAGATCTGGGTTTGAAATTTCATTCAAGAAGAAACATTTGGAACATTTGGCAACAAGTGACATGATCAACATGACATTTGGGTAGATGATTGTTGCTGTGTTATAAAATAGCTCAGAGAGGAGGAAGACGGTGCATGCTAAGAAGGACTGCAGAAGAGTGAGAAGGAGAAGGAATTGGACTTGATGACAGGACTGATAGAGAAGACAGAAGAAAAAGATAAGTTATAGACAGTATAAGTCAAGGCTGGATTGCTATCTTGGAGAACAACTCCCATATTTAACAGTACAAAAAAACAAAAAGCAAAGTGACCAGAAGATTATTCAGCAAATGTCCAAATGCCTTGTGTAACAGGTCGGTTCTTTTCCCAGCTTACAAGTTGTGGAACAGTGGACATAGAACAGTTTGCGAAACATAGAACTTTGGTAAACTGATCATTTCTCTTTTGGATGTGCTATGACTGTAGCCCTTGCCCCACCCATTCCCAGAAGATCATCCAGACAGCAATAAATAAGGAGCGTGATAGGAATTAGAGGTCAGGGAAGGAAGCGTAGGTCTGGGGATCATCAGTGAACACAGCAGTGGGGTCTGAGTGTATGGAAGAGCATTCTGTGTCATGGAGTGAAGAAAAGGAGGAGCAGAGGTGTGGAGACAAACACCGTGAGATGCTTCATGAAAAGGCCAAGAAACAAAAAGAAACAGAGTGGTTGCAGTGGCATTAAACTCATGGAATTATTCGATCTAAATTTAAGTGGATACTTGCTTCATTGGAGTAAATGGTCTGATTAGTGTTTTCAGATTATACATAAAAATGAAGGTATAGTTCCATCTCTCAAGACTTAGGACCCACAGAGAATTCACAATATAAATGCAGCAAGCTGAGCCCCAAAACTTTTGGGCTCAGTCACCAGAAAGATGATCATGAACCCCTTTTCTTTTACAAATAAAATTCACCCTTATTTGTCTTAGGGTTGACTATGGAAATGCCTTAAATGGATATCAAGAAGGAAATCTTCCAGTAAATTCTGCACTGCAAGACAGTAGCATTATTTAAACAAAGAATACATTAATTTTTACATCGCAATCAAGATCAACCAGCACGTACACATCCACCAGAATGCATTATAATACTATGCACTATTTTAGTTCTACACTGAAAATCCCTTTGAATCCTGTATCAGTGTTTACTAGACAGAATCTGTCTCTCTATATAGTAGATACATAAACATGTATTTATCTGGAGATTTATTTTAAGGAATTGGCTCATGCAAATGTGGGTGCTGGTAAGTCCAAAAATCATAGGGCAGGGCCAGCAGTCTGAAAACTCAGGCAAGAGGTGATGTTATAGCCTTGAGTATGAAATGTATAGGGCAAGTTAGCAGGCTGGAAACTTAGGCAGGATGTCTATGTTACAGTCTTGAGGGAGAACTCCTTCTCTCAGAAACTCAGTTTTTGCTCTTAAGGCCTTCAACTGATTAGATGAGGCCCATCCACATGATCAAGGGTGACCTCCTGTAGCTAAAGTCAACTGGTTATAGATGTTAATTCCATCTATCAAATACTTTTACAGCAACATCTAGACTAGTGTTGGACTAAAGAATTGAGCACTCTAGCCCAGTCAGGTTGGCTCAGATGATTTTCCCATCACAAATCTCATATTTTTACTGTAGTAGAAAGAGCAGAGTTAGCTGCATTTTGCTTCATTTCCCTACTGTTGTAATCTTTATAAGGGAGTAAAGATTCTGTTAGTGGTTCAATGGTGGCATTTTTACTGATATTTTTTTTTTCTGTCAAATTGTTAGATAATTTGTTTGAAAAGCTGGGCCATGTTAGCACCTTACTCCTGTCCCACATGGTGCCAAATGGTCTTGTCTTCTTTGCCTGGTAAGCAGAGTGGTATGGGAAATGCAAATTTTCATTGAACAAGGTTATTGACTAAAGTTCTGTAGTGAGGCTGCTCAGCTGACTATGTCACAGTCACAGGGGATGTGGGGAGTTAATATTTTCTGGGAAGAATTTTAATGTTAGAATTTACTGTCTTTTGCACATATAAATTTGAAGCCTTAATGTTATGCTCTTCTGGTTATTTGCATTTAATATGCATACAAATTCATAATATATACTATATGCCAAGAACATAAATTATAAATTGGTATTTTCCCTGGTTGTTAGCAATTTTGGCCGCTTTAAAAATTAATACTTTGAAGAAATATATGTTTTCAAATTTATTTGTAGTACCTTCAGTTTCCAAAGGAAAGTATGTAGTACACTCTCAACCAGGAAGGTAGATCTCTGCTGTAACATTCTCTGGATTCAAAAAGTTGTGCATAATGCTAAAGGTTAGAATGTTTTTATTTATCTTTCCTATGAATGGGTTCCAATTAGGTGTTGCAGGTGTTTATTTCCATTAACAATGCTGAGAACTATGTTTCTGTAGCATGATTGCAGCCTACTGCAGTCCAGTATACTTGTGGGTCAGTCTTTTCAGTGATAAACACACCTCCAGTAGCAGAGCAGCATATTGTACTTTCCAGTGGAAGAAGACCTGCCGTGCTGCACAACTGAGGGCAGGAGACTCCCAGAGAGGGACTCCGTAGCCTCTCTGCCTGCCATTGAGGCTTATTGTCTTGGCAGCTAAAACACAACCATCCATCCTTTCCCCAGGCAGGGAGCTCTAGGCATCCTTGACTTTGCCATGACCTTTTCTCCTCCCCTTTCCAATCTGTTTAGGGTTCTGCCATGCATCTTCCAGGCAGCTTTGGATTTTCTCTCTCTTGGAAATCTCCAGGCCACCTCCTGGTTTTGTCTTTCTCCTTTGGACAAATGAATGCTCATCACCAGCATCCTGGCTACTCAGCTTGCTTACTTCTTCCTAAGTCCAAAGCAAGGCCTCCCAGACCTTCCTGCCCGCTATAAAAGTCAAGTCATCTTGCACTGTGAAACTCGAGAGTGCAGCATTCTCTGCAGGGTGCAAACATTCGTCCTCAACTTCAGCAGTCTGCTCTGGCAAACTATTTAGAATCATTTTAAAAACATTCTTCTGTCTGCACTGTACATCTTTCATGACTTAGTCACCCTCCTCCACCTTACTAACCCTATGGACCACTTTATCCTCTGTGTTTCTAAGTTATTTCATCTCATGCAAAATCAGCCCTCTTTAAGTGGTCCAGAGCAAGAGTCCTCAGCTGACAAGTTTTATTGGTGGCACCATCACCATCACTGTCGCAGTAAATATTATCACTACCTTCTGTGCCAGCGTGTTAGCATACTACAAGTAGCTACAGAAAATGGGCCTGTGGACATTGACTCAAAACCTAAGTTAGGGCCTCTGTGTTATTGTGCAGCCTGGTCAAGGGCTCAAGTAGGGATGAGAATCCACCTTGGTTCTGCTCTTCATTTATGTCCTTGGTATGGCTGGATCTGCCAGGATTAACAGGTGACTTCTGCCCCTCCACCCCTGACTCCCTTTCCCTCCAAAAAAGTGATCTGTGGATAGTCAAATGGGGCTTGGGCATAGACCTGAAGAGGCATCATTTTCTGATTCACTTTTGGGCCAAGTAGGCATTAGTTACTAATTTGCAACTGGGTACCTTATAGGCTTATAGAGGCCTTCACTTACAGAATAGATATGACAATCAAAAAGATGCAAAGTGAAGTTTTTGTTTGTTTGTTTGGTTTTTTGAGATGAAGTTTTGCTCTTGTTGCCCAGGCTGCAATGGCACGATCTCGGCTCACTGCAACCTCTGCCTCCCGGGTTCAAGTGATTCTCCTGCCTCAGCCTCCTGAGTAACTGGGATTACTCACTCCTGGCTAATTTTTGTATTTTTCAGTAGACATGGGATTTCACCATGTTGATCAGGCTGGTCTTGAACTCCTGACCTCAAGAGATCTGCCTGCCTTGGCCTCCCAAAGTGCTAGGATTACAGGCGTGATTTTTTTTTTTTTTTTTTTTTTTTAGACAGAGTCTCGCTATGTTGCCCAGGCTGGAGTGTCGTGGCATGCTCTCAGCTCACTGCAACCTCCGCCTCCTGGGTCCAAGTGATTCCCCTGCCATAGCCTCCTGAGTAGCTGGGATTACAGATGCCTGCCAGTACACTCGGCTCATTTTTGTATTTTTTAGTAGAGACAGGATTTTGACATGTTGGCCAGGCTGATCTTGAACTCCTGACCTCAAGTGATCTGCCCACCTCAGCCTCCCAAAGTGCTGAGATTACAGGCATGAGCCAACATGCCTGGCCTCAAAGTGAAGTCTTTTATTACAAGGAGAAAGTACTAGGTGAGGATAATTTAATTTTGTAATCATTATTGCATGCTGGCAAAATTTTCTGCAGTAGTTTCTTTTGCTTCCCTTCCCTCTTCATTCCTGCTTCTCTTCTCCTCCTTCCCTCCCCCTCTTCCTTTTTCTTCCTCTTCTTCCTCCTCTTCTTCCTTTTTAGATAATAATCATAGTAGCTAATAAATGTATAAAATATTCTGACTGGCTCAGAGATGCATTTTTTCCTAGGCTTGATTGTATCTTTGGAAACTCTGACCACAGAGGTCTCATTTGCTGTGGGTGGAACAGCCTTCTAACTGTCATAGAAACATGGAAGTCACGTGCTAGATTTACATAGAACTTAGGGGCTCTGAGTGTAAGAACTGGAGCTTGACTCGTTTTTGGCATTCAGACATGCATTGATCTCTCTCATAGTTTAGGATTCCCCAAAAGAGGCTGGATCGAGGGATGCGATGAGGTCCCTGAACAAAAGCCATGAGTGAAGAAGTCTGCTAACGTGGACCAGACTGAACTACAGGAGTTTGGTTTTGTTTTGCTTTTGAGACAGAGTCTTGCGCTTGTTGCCTAGGCTGGAGTACAGTGGTGCGATCTCAGCTAACTACAACTTCTACCTCCCAGGTTCAAGAAATTCTCCTGCCTCAGCCTCCCAAGTAACTGGAATTACAGGTGCCCACCACCGCGCCCAGCTGATTTTTGTATTTTTAGTAGAGATGGGGTTTTACCATGTTGCCCAGGATCGTGTCGAACTCCTGACCTCAGGTGATCCACCCGCCTTGGCCTCCCAAAGTGTTGGGATTACAGGAGAGAGCCACCACACCCGGCCAAGCTGAGTAGCTGGTTTGAAAGTCCGAGGAGCAGTGGTTCTAGGTACCTCCCTTGACCTAATGAGCCTCCCCTCAATTCCCCCTACTGACAACAGACTCCTGCTCACACAAAATACAAGTATACTATGGCATGAATGATGGCTGTGTCATAAAGCAGAGGTCAGTGAACTATGGCCCTTGAAGAAAATCCAGCCTATGGCCTTCTGGATTGTTTTTACATTTTTAAAGGGTTGTAAAAAGAAAAAAAAAAAACAAAAACAAAAAAGAATATGCTACAGAGACAGATGTGGTCTTCAAAAGCTACAATATTTACTATCTGGCCCTTTATTGGTAAAGTTTGCCAACCCCTGCCAAGAACTGGTCAGTGATACCTAGTGGTGTTACTTTGGCAGCCCTGTTTTGAAAAAGCAAGACGCAAGAGTGGAAATGGCATCCCTGATGGTGAGGCCTTGAGGTTCCTTTCCTTCCCTCTTCACACCCTTGTTTGTGCTGTAGAAGAAGTTGTCTTCCATGAGAATGTTGTCAGAGGTGTTGATGGTGACTGGTGGATGGCAGAGTGATGAAGGCATGTGGAGCAGAGGAAAAGTTGAAGAGAGTGGGAGAGGAGGGTTGTCAGGCAGCAGGTGGTAAGTCTGACTGTTAGGGTATCCTGGAGGGAGTAACTGAGGAGAGGGTCCCAGGAAAAGCTCAGACCTGTTAGTCCATTCATGGAGCTCAGAGGATTGGGACTTAGGCTGTTGCCTTAAATACAGTGCCTTAAATAAGTGCCTTAAATCTGTAGCACTGGGAGGCCAGGGGACTTTTGGTTTGTGCTTGTGTTCTATAGTTTACAAAGTCTTTCTCATTTTGTGAGAACCCTGTGAAGCAGGCAGAGTGTGTGTTACTTTTGACCTCAATTCATAGAGAAAAAAAGGGTTGATGCTATGTCAAGGAGATGTCTTCTTCAAGGTCATAGAGTTATTATATGATGAAGTTGTAAATCAAATCTAGATACTCTGGCTTTAAAACCTGAGCCCCATTCTTGGAATCAGTGAATTATCAAAGTGTGAACTCTGCACCTCTCACCCCCAACACAAAAGCCATCTTACTAAATATTGCTTATTTGTAAGGTTATATTACAAATATTGCTTATTTGTAAGGTTATATATTGCTTATTTGTAAGGTTATAAGGTTTGCTTATATTATATATTAATATAATACATTATATTAATGTATACAACACTAGAAATGGTTACAGTAGCTCCAGAACTGGATTCATTTTATGCCTCAGTGGTAACCCCTTCTCACACAGGAAGGCATCTATAGAACAAACTAACCAGAGTGTGAAGGTACTTTGTGCTGCCCTGCATTGTTTGTGTGTATCTGGGAACTCCAGGTTGAGACAGATTACTTGGACGTCCTAGTTTTACTTTTATAGACAACCTATGACAGGAGTAATTATAAGAAGTAATTATTGACACTATGACAACCTGAATAAAAATCGAAGTTGTTTGTACTATTTTCCCATAGATATTAGAGCAAGACACTACAATAAATGAATTGAGTGGCCTGTTTTGTGTGTATATGATTTGGATATCAGAGACCATCATTCCTACATGATGTGACACCTTATTTGCCACCTTCACACTTTGACATTTTTGTTATAACTAAATGTGCAGTGGAGCCAGCTGTGGTCTGCATAGGCTCTAGCACTGTGTCTGGGTCTAACCCTGAGCAATGTATTTGGTTTCAGAGCCAGTGTCACTGATACAGGCTGCAGCCAGCATAGGGGAATCCATCACAGTAACAGCAATGTAGCCATCACAGGGCGTCTAACCACATCCATATTCAGATAAGGAGAACACCAAGTGCTCTGGCTGAAAATGATATCCAGGGACTCTGGGATAATGCTGCCTTCATATCGTTCATAAAATATGGTAAAAATAAAGCCTTAAAAGTCACGCTTGTGAAGAGTGGAGACAGGAAAATTAGAGTAGCAATTCACACAGCGCACTTTTCCTTGGAGTGAGAAGTCATATCAATTTCTCAAAAACGGGTATTTCACCTCTTACAGCATCCATAAGAAGGCTAGGTCAACCATGAGTTTAGTGGCTTATGAACTCACTTGGACCTTTGCTTGGCTGGCAAATGTCATTTCTTAGCCTTCTATCCACCCAAATCTGGGGTTTCTGTTTCCCTAGCTCTGCCCTGTGTGTTCTCTATTTCATCATCTTATTTTATTTTCTTCACAGCACTTTCTACTGTTGGCAGTTATCTAATTTATTAATTGGCTTGCTTAATCTCTCTCTCTCAGCTTTGGGTTGTAAGCTGCATGGTTGCAGAAGCTGACCATGGCTGTCTGGTTCACTGTTGTTTTCTGTAGCCCAAAGAACAGTATCTGGGCTGTGGTAGGTGCTCAGTATGAATCAAAAAGATGAATCAATTAATGAATTGGTGAGTAAATATGTGCTGTCCTCTTGCTTAACCCTACAGAATAGCCCCAGTACTGGGTTATGATCTTTCCCTAGTGGAAGAATCCAGAGATTCTATTGTTGCCCTAACAAATTACCACAAACCCAGTGGCTTAAACAACACAGATTTATAGTTTCAACAGTTCTGCAGGTCAGAAGTCTAACACAGTTCTCCCTGGACTCAAATCAAAGTGTCAGCATGGCTGCATTCCTTAATGGAGACTTTGGGGGAGATCCATGTTCTTGCCTTTTCCAGTTTCTACAGGTCACACACATTCCTTGGTTGTGATCCCTTTCCATCTTCAAAGCCAGAAATGGTGGGTCGAGACCTTCTCATGCTGCCATCTCTCTGATTCTCTATAGCTGAAAAAGGTTCTCCATTTTTAAGGACTGATGTGATTAGATTGAGTTTACTTGGATAATACAGGATAATCTCCCATCTCCAGGTCATTAATCATAATCACATCTGCAGAATCATTTTGCCATACAAGGTAACATATTCACGGGTTCCAGGAAATAGACCCCGGACATCTTTAGGGGTTTCGTGGTAGTCAGTATTCTGCCTGTCACATGGATTTACTCTCAAAAAGAGTATAGGGATAGTCAAGCCCAAAGCCTCATTTCTCTTCCAGAATATATATTGCAAAACAGAGAGGCTTCCCGAGTCATTTATTCATTCCACAAGAAATATTTGTGGAACTTATCACGCTCTTCTTGATAATTTGGTTCCTTATGGCAGAGTGAGCCTAGATTGCTGTTTTGTGGAGTTGGATATGGAGACCCTGGGGAAGTTCACCTGAATTCCTAACCCAAGCCTGACAATCAGAAATTGGACTTCTAACCAGAAAGGGATCGGTGTGTCTAAAAGGAACTCAAAGCAGTTGTAGCGGTAGCAATGGTGGTGTCAGATACAGTAATTTATTTATTTTATTCAATCTTTATAATAATCCTATAATAGAAGCACTGTTATTCTCCCCATTTTACAGATGATGAAACTAAGGCACACCAAGGTTAAATAAATTGCCTAAGTGACTGAGCCAGGAGTGACTAGCTAATGAGTGAATGATACAGGACTTAAAATCTCAGGCAATCTAGCGCTTGACTGTGCTCCCTAACCACTGCACTTCCCTGCCCCTTACGAGGCCCATTAGAGAGTGGCCAAAGAAGCCTCTGAGAGGGCCAGAATGAGTGCTGAGGCCATCTATTGGCCTTCTTGGTTTTGTGAAGTAGAGAGAACATGGAATGGTCAGAAGCTTCTGCTTCCTTGGTTACCAGATCTGGGCCTGGATCAAGCCACTTCAATTCATTGAGCCTCTGTGAAGAGAACATAGAAATTCCGCTTGTCTGCATCTCTAGTGTGGGAGAAGGATAAAACGATTATTGAGACGTGCTCTGTAAATGTTGCCCATTACTATCCACATGTCTAAATGATGAGGCGAGGAAGGAAAGTGAGTACGATCACCTCAGCGCCCCAAGAATCTATCTGGCTTTTGTCCCCCTGGGGTAAACTGGAGAGCATGATTGAGACGTGAAATCTTCCCGTATCCTCTGTGAGAGAGGGTGATTGATGACAGGGATGTACAGGTTGGCCTATGACAGCATGTAATCAATCAGGGCATGAGAAGGATAGCTTGTCTTTGGTGTACAGATGAGGATTCTAATAACCCAACAGTGACCACCAGAAGGAAAAGCCTCCTGCGCTTGTCTTCACTTCCTTCGTTTTAGTAGCAGCAGAGTCGTCAGGCAATCCCAAGAATTTCATGTATGAAGATAGTATTCCTTAGTTTTGCCCTGATTGCATGAGCACAAGTGACAACTGTGAGTACTGGGCTTCAGAGGGAGGAGTAAAAATGTACCTTGGAGTTAGCCAACATCTGCAAACACTTATTTAAATAATCAATCATACAGAGCTGTCAAGAGCAGTGAGGGGTCTGAGATTTTACCCTGCCTGTGAGGTAACAAGTTAGCCTGCCTGTTTCATACATGCTGGCAGAAGACACGAAACTCCTGGATCAGACATAAAGGATGTTATTTATGCACATAAGGGCACATCAGGCAGCATGGGCTACAAGCTCTCATCTTGGTTCCCCTTGAGGAGAAACTCCATTGGGGGCAATGCAGAGGGGGCCCAGGTGGTTACTTCATGCCTGTTGGGTCTGTGTCACAACTGAGGAACACAGAGTTTAGGAAATAACCAGTCTTATAAACTGTTTCTGGCACACTTGCCCAATCTTTGCCCTGGAGGAAGGCATATATAACTCTTGCCAGGAAACAAAATTATCCTATGTCCTGGAGGAGGAAGACATAATCTTTATCCTCCCAGGCTGTTTGCTTTACAAACATCCTTGAACAGTAGTCTGAGACAAAAGGTACCAAGGGTAGAGAATCGTCTCCCAATAGAAACTAGTGCATAATTAGCTAAATTCCTAATAATGACCATAAAGGTGTTTTTTTCAATATGTAAAATTTTACAAGTGAATTTATATAATCTGAATTCTGAGAAGGAGAATTATTTTCTAATTCTTTTCACTTACCAAGTTCTACTAAATAATTTGGAATAGGGATTCCACCAAACTTGTTGCTTAAATACTCAATTTCCATGGAGTTCGGAACTTCCAATGAATTGGTAATTAATTGGTTTTGTAATGAAAGATTGTTAACATAGAATGTGCAAAGGGCATATGATTGATTGTCTCTTTAATCACCTTTGATTACAGTAGTAAACGAAAGTATACATTTTATACTTTGACAATGGATGATACCAATTGAATCTTATTAAAGACTTTTGTGGCCGGGCGCAGTGGCTCATGCCTGTAATCCCAGCACTTTGGTAGGCTCTGGTGGGAGGATCACTTGCGGCAAAGAATTCTAGACCAGGCTGGCCTGGGCAACATAGTGAATGAGACCTTACTTCTCTTTAAAAAAAAAAAAAATTAACTGGACATCATGGCATGCACCTGTAGTTCCAGCTACTCAGAGGGAGGCTGAGGTGGGAGGATCACTTGAGCCTCAGGTATTAGAGACTGCCATGAGTGATGATTACACCACTGCTCTCTAGCCTGGGTACAGAGTGAAATCCTTCTCTAAATAAATAAATAAATAAATATTTTTGACTAAGAAAAACACACCCTTTTCTTTGATTTCCATCATAGTTTTTAGCCAAATTCTTAATGGGAAAATTATTACTTGAGACATGTTTCTCTATATTTGATTTTTAAAATTAATTTCCAAAATATGTTATCTTTAGTTATGGTTAATATTACAGACCTATCAGCACCTACCCAGTGTGTGGTCAGTGACAAATTGAACCCAAATAACTTGTATGATCTATGAGATAACCAAACCCCGAATATGTTTTTTGGGCTTAAACTTGGTATAAGACCCGAAAGGTGCTGTAAATGTTGGAAGAGCAAGTACCCACGTTGTGCCTGGGGTGGTGCAGTTCTGTGAACGTGGCTTTAAAGGCAGCTGGATCTGGATTGAACTCCAACTGCCAATTCCTAATTCTGCAATTTAACTAAAATATATGAGCCTCAGTTTTCTCATCTGTAAATTGTATATAATGATCACTACATAATAGGATAGTTATACAGTACACATGAAATAAGTTATTTGAAGCTGCTCCATTCCTTTAAAAATGTAAAGAGAATATTGAAGTCAGTTCAGGACCATCATAAAGTTTTTTTGATTACTTTCAGCTTGGGTGAAGCTTTAAATTCTTAAGTTCCTTTGCTAAAGCACTCACTTATTGTCTATTATTTTTCTAGTTATCTAGGTGCATTGGGGAATTAAAGTCATCATTTAAAAATCATCCCAAGGATATCAAAAGCTCATAAATTGTTAGATGCTAATGAGAAAGTCAAGAATCTGCTTCAACTTATAATTGTAGGCGTTACACAGAACTATCTAGGGAAATGCAAGGGTTGGCTTAAATTCCCAGAATAAAATACTTTGCAGATTTCAAAATATGTCACTCACTCTAAAATTAATTATTTACCAGCCACTCACATACTAATCAGGGTTGAAAGTATGAAAGACTACAGGAAAGAATGGATGGTTACCTTTCTATCACAAGTGCTTATATTAAGAAATAATGATAGCTCACATGTGTGTGTGATGCCCTCAGTTTTATGGGAAATCAGGAACTGAATATTTTAAAACTAATTACAATTAATTAAGATGACTAAAAGAGCAATGGCAGTTTGGGATTCTATTTTTACCAAATTAATCTCTCCAATGAAAAGTAGGAGAGTGACTTTACACTTGACAAACAACTTAAAAGCTTTGCAGTGGGAATGGAATGAGAAAGCACAATGAGCAGAAGAATATTTACTGAAATTCTGTACTCCTTAAAATAAGTAGCTACTGTATTTTGCATATAAAGGTAGACATGACTGAAGAGGCAGGGAGATGGGGAGAGGAAAGTTAATGTGTTTCAGCAGATGGAATGATGGAAGATAAATGCCTTCTCTTGGTATGCAATCTTGATTTGCTGCTACGATGTAGAAAATAATGTAGAAAATAGCACTATATCACAGTGCCAGCTTATATAGATATATATTCATGTATATATGAATATTTATATGTGTGTGCATGTATGTATATATGCGTGTGTGTGTGTGTGTGTGTATATATATATAGACATCCAGGATGTCTTCAGATTATATATAAAATGTTAAGGGCTTTACTTATTGGAGATTGGGTTAAATATTTACTTCTTGCTAAGTGTTACCATATGCCTAAACTTTTAAAATAGTAGCTATTCCAAAGGAAGAAAACAAACTAAACAATTGAGAAGATACATCAAATCTAGTTTCAGTTGGTAGTTCATGGAGATAACTGGGTAACACTGATGTTACTTCCCTGTTGTCCAACTCATATTAAATAGGCATCTGTCATGAATGGCCAGGGTGCTGTGCTAGATCTGTCATGACTAAACTGATCACGATCATTAACCTGTCTGCTCGGTTCATTCACAGCCGGGAGGTAAACGGTGGGGGAACACAAACACTATGTACCCACCCTCAGTCCTTGGCATCCAATGTGAGAGGTGAAGTTTCTGAATCTAATCCCTGCCCTTGAGAACCTTATAATACGGTAGGGAAGTTTGCACATTGGTGAGACAGGACAGTTGTAAATATGTAAATCAATTGATAACAGTTCTTCTTTATAAATAAAAAATGTTTTAATTTTTACAAGTAATATTTTCCCCACATAATTGTAGTTGTTTTACTTTGAAAGACAGTGAAATAACTTTTTCTTCCTCTTAGTTTTCTATTTACATTTTCCCTTACATTGGACTGTATGATCATGGACAGAAATATTAATATTTCACGCCTTTCAGTACAAACGTAGCTGTAGTATAAATCAGGAAGTAGAATATCAGCTTAAGTGAAGGAAGTTCAAATTCTCAGCTCTATTAGGCAGGAAAATGGATATTCCAATAAATAGAGTAGTCGACGCTATAGCATGTTATCTGCACAAGGCTGTAGGGTCAGCATTTTTTAGATAGTATCATGGATGAGTAGTTAATTAAGTAAAGGAATCCAATCCCAGTGGAATCTTGGGGGAAATGAAGTCTATACTTTCCTCTCCTTGAACGTGGGGGCAAATTGGTCTTTGATTCTATTGAAGCCATCTCTTGGGTGCTTCTGCCTAAATTCTGCTTCTGTTACTTCGAAAATCCTTTTTGTTGAAATGACCTTAGTGTCAGTGACACCTATCGGCTAAATTTAATTGCTTTTCTAAAAATACTGTCCTTTTTTCCCAAGAATTACTTCAATTCACAATTAATTAAAGCATAACATGTTGAAAACCTTTTTGTTTAAACTCTTCCCATTCTTCACCTTATTGATTAATTTATTTATTACCAATGACCAACTCAGTGTGGGTAGTACTTTTCTCAGCTTCCAGCTCCCAGCTTTCTTTCTTGATATGATTGAATTTTGAGATATTCAAAGCAAGCAGACCATAAAGAGAGACAGATAAAACTGGACCTGGGTGTTCGTATGTGTGTGTGATTGTGTGTTGGAGGATTATTATCCCTTTTTAAAGAACTACTTATAGGATGGTGGCAGAATCTTTGAAATTGGAGGCTGAATTGATTATTAGCATATGTAAATTTGGGTAAGTTATTAAGCAACTCTCAAAGCATTTTTGTTTTCTCTTCTGTAAAATTAGGATGATAATATCTAATGATTTGTTGTAGATTAAATGATGAAAAGCACCTAACAAAGTGAGTGTTATATAGTAAGTAGTCAATAAATGTTAACATGATATTATCATCATGTTGTTTCTATATTGATTATTTGTATTTTTATAGCTTTGTCAAACTGAACACTTCCTTTTATTTTGAAATATATTGATAAATGCATGAGACTTCTCTTAAAAAAATTTTAAAAATGGCCCAGCATGGTGGCTCATGCCTGTAATCCCAGCACTTTGGGAGGCTGAGGTGGGTAGATCACGAATTCAGGAGATGGAGACCATCCTGGCTAACATGGTGAAACCTTGTCTCTACTGAAAACACACACAAAATTAGCCAGCCGTGGTGGTGGGCGCCTGTAGTCCCAGCTACTCAGAAGGCTGAAGCAGGAGAATGGCATCAACCCGGGAGGCGGAGCTTGCAGTGAGCCAAGATCACGCCACTGCACTCCAGCCTGGGCAAGAGCAAGACTCTGTCTCAAAAAAATAAATAAATAAAAATTAATGCTGCTGTGTTACTTTTGTGTCTCTGATTTCAGTTATATTGATTTAAATCACACAATTCCTTATAGAGACTCAAGGGCCTTGGGGGCAGGATCATCTCTTACTCTTGTATATTATATCACAAGATAGGGATAGCACTGTTTCAGATTAGGTTCTTAACAAATGTGGGCAAAACTCTGGGACATGGAATTGGGAGGCCTGGATTTAGTTCTTGTTTGTTACCTGCTTTGGGCTTCCTTGGGTCACCTCTCTGAACCCAGGATTTTGAGGTCCTAAAGCCAGGTTTGGAAACCAAAGGCCTGATGTTTGGGTTGCAGCTTTGCTGAGGGCTGTTCCAAGTTATGTGGGGTTTCCTGATCACATATAGTTTGATGCCCCTCCAAATCTATATTACTTAAATATTTGGTCAATATTTATTTCATGGAGGCATGGGGGCAAATAATTTTTAGTTAATAAAAATGTAGTATAGTAATAGATGCACTAAATCATTTGCTTTCTCTGTCCAAGGCAAGATCAATGTTCTGGAGGAAAAGTAGTGAAAGATTGTTCTGTGTTTTACTTCAGGTTGATTTTGCTGTAGGTTACGTGTCTGTGTGTGTGTGTATGTGTGTGCGTGTGTGTGTGTGTTCTGAAACAAGTAATTGGGAGGCATATTAAATAATTTAAATCTTAATAATTAAAATATCTCACTTTCTTCAGTCAGTGAGCACCAGCCATACTTATTTGGTTTTACAGTTTTAATACATAGTATTAGTGAGTTATTCAGAGATAGACAGGTGATACTGGGTAGGTATTTTTTGTGTAGGTGGGTGGCGGTGGAGGGGACAGACTCTTCCTATTGAGAATGAGAGTTATAAGGATTATATAACAGAATTTGAGTTGATTGGTGCATATTACTCAGGTAACTACTTTAGCGCTATAAAATACATTGCCTCCTGAGCAATTGGCCTGTTGTTGTGAGCCTGGTCCTTATAAGTTTCTGTGTACTGAGCATCTAGAAGAACCTGGTGAGTGGTAGGCATGCAGAAAATAGCATATTTTCTCATGTCTCATACACCATGGATTGCTGGATGCAATAACAGCATTTTAGAAGATAAAAAAGAACAGAGCCACATTTAATGTAGATACTATTTTAAGATGTATCTTATTTTCAAAAATGTTCACATGTGAAAAAAGCATGCATCCTGGAATTGAGGAGCAGTGGAATTAGATATGATAATGAGTACCCTGAAATTTAATTTTTTCCTTAGAAAGATTACATTTTTTAATAGGCATAAACTTATTACATGATTTCAACTACTCAAAGATTAAAAACAGATGCCCTTGTTAGGGGGTATATAATCTACTTTTACCGTAATAATTTAGGAAAAATATTGTGAGATTAATTTTATAAGTTGGCCAGAATATGTATTTCTTATATAATAATATCAAGAAGAACAACAGGTAAATATTTTTATTTTTATTTTTGAGACAGAGTCTTGCTCTGTTGCCCAGGCTGGAGTGCAGCGGCACGATCTCGGCTCACTGCAACCTCTGCCTCCT
>NW_012111031.1:8637952-8642298 GCF_000951035.1 Colobus angolensis palliatus
ACAAGTATACATATGTAACAAACCTGCACGTTATGCACATGTACCCTAGAACTTAAAGTATAATAAAAAAAAAAAATTGATTACAGTGTCCCAGAATTTCTTCAGTGGCTGATCTCCTCCTCTCCTCAGCACTGTTCCTTCCTAACACGTCTTCCTGGATCTCTGCCACCCGTGCCATTGGTTATGCTTTTGCCATGTCTACTTTCCAAAGGATTTCTGTGAAGCAAGCTGGAATGTTCTGGACATCTATTTTGTAGTGTGATTATTTCCTCTAGATTTGTTGAATAATTGGAAGTGTCAAATATAGGATAATTTTTGCCAAGAGAATATTTGTAAGAAGAGCTTCATGACAAAAATTCATGGGCCACAAGAGTTTTCCAAGGAAGCCAGGGAGACTGTTGAGATGAGAAAATCAAGGCCGTGTTAGGTTTAATGATGATGCTCAAAGTCAAACAGCAAGTTACACTGGAACCTGGGCAGACACCAGATAATCTGCTGGCTCTTCCAGAGTTATCTTCCCGTGATTCCATGAAACAGTTATTAACCACAGACTTTAAATGCAAAAACTTCACCTTCAAGATGTTATCATTTGCAATTGGATATGATGTCCTGCTACTACCAATAACAGGAGGCCCTTTTATAGTATTTGCTGTATGTCACTATTATTCGCATGACCATAAGCATGGGACCCAGTGCTCATGACCCATCCTCATCACTGCCCACTTGTCTCTTAGTTATAGCAAAACTTCTGTGCCTGAGTTCTCCAAGCTCAGGCAGCCTGAGGCAGTACAGGTCAGAACTCTCCTAGTTATTTGGTCCCCACGCTAGGAATGAAGCCCTACCTAGCTGTGCTGGCAGCAATTCTGGCTGTGGTGGGGCTGCGCTTCCCCAGAAGGTCAGTCCCATGATAGGGCCCTGCTTCTTCCCCATTGATTGATAGTTGTGTGCTGACTGGTGCGAGAGGGCTCACGAGAACTGCTGGCCCCCTTTCTGCATCTTGCCCTAGTTCCTGAAACTAGCTGTTCTTTTGCCCCTGGATTGAGGTCAGACTGAGCATTATGTTTTGCCTATTTCAGTGCATGCATGTGGTCGCTCTCTCTCGCGCTCTCTCGCTCTCTCTCTCTCCCCCTCCCCCCTCTCTCTCCCTCCTCTCCTTTATTTCTCTGTCTCTTTAACTGCAAGTCTAATGCAAGTTTTGGCTCTTCCTTGCCTACCTTATTTGCCTATGAGTAGCTGACAAGATCCAACAAAATCCTGATACACATCGTATTTTATATTGGATAATTTTAGACATTCTCACTTCTCACATGTGGAAATTACAGGAAATATATGAGCTGAGCATGTATTTTTACATTTCAAATAGAGTGGAAGATTTCCTTCTAGCACATCTATCTCTGTCAAAGATCAAAAAAGTCATATATTCATTGTTTTTATATTATATTTTTTCCTTAGTTTCTTTATAGGAAATGGCATTAGGTGCTGAGTAATTAATACAATTGTGGCTTTGCTTTTTTGTAATGGACATTTGTTGAAAGAAATGCTCATCAGTAGAAATGATAATTTTGATAAATTGCTTCAACTTTCATGCTTACCTGCTCTTTTCTGGTGGTACCAAATCCCGATTTTAAGTCTGAATAAAACTAAGCTGAATTACTTTTCCAGTGGAGCTTCCATTTCCCACTGATTATTTATAGCATTTTTATCTCATACCCTCTTTTGGAGTCTGTTCTCTTTTATCACTTCACAGGTATTAATCCCCTTTTTATCCCCTACTGTCTACCTTTATTTCTACCCAGATTTCAGGCTTTCTGTATTCGTTAATGCTTTCCTGCATTCCTTTCTCTCCCCTTGCTTCTGATCTTCCGGGCAGCTGCCATAGAAACGCTTCCCTGGTCTCTGCACACATACACAATAAATGGGTTCTTGGTCCTTGGGGAATTCATACCCTGGAGAGCCACCATGCCTGATTAGTAAGCAGCAGTTACAGCCACCATGGTGTAGAAACGTGTTCTAAGAGTGGTGTGCGCCCACATACACCTTCTGTGTTTATGGCCTCTTTTGCCCATTAACATTGTTATTTTATGTTTGAACTTTTAATTACAAAACCACATGTTTATAGTATCATCTGGCTGATTGACCCTGATGCAGCCTTTCCCACCTTTCCACTTACATACCCATGATGACATAAAAAGATAAAAACATACTGGTAGAAAATAAGACTGATAGCCTTTTGCAGGATTTCTAGAGGAATTTCTGCTGATTACAAGACTGATGGAGCTCAATTGAGAATAACTATCATTGGCCAACACTAGATTTCTGTAGCAGTTAGAAAGCCTGGGCAGCCGTCTCCTGTGGGTACTGCTTTTTGACCTGTTCCAAATATTGTTGCAGAGCTCCTTCTCTACAACACCCTTTTAAAATATCTACATAGACGGCGACTCCCAGAAATTTACTATCCTTGTTTAGTGGGTCGTGCTGGAGAAGTAGAATGAAATCTATCGTAGGTGGTAAAGCTCTCACTCCTCTGTAACACACCATCCAAGTATGTAACTGGAAGCAGGAGGAGCTTGTCTAGCACTGGGTGCATGTATTATGGCTTTCCTTGTACTCTTCGTTTGATGGGAGTTTTGAGTAAATAAATACTCTACAACAGGAAATAATACACCTCAGCCCAGTTGCTTAGGTTAGTCCAGGATGAAAACTTGCTAAACATCAGAACTGTGGAGACCAACTTGCAGTATAGGATGGAACCCAGAAAGGGATTCAGAAGTTACCACCCGAGGGGTATTACCAGCAGGAGAGTACACATATTATCTGTTGGCCAGTTCAAATATGAATAACTTTTTGCCAGTTCAACAGTAAATAAACACACAGACACACAAAGTGGTGATCCAGGTAAAGGTGATGTTAATAGTAGGTAGGTGTTGCTTTTAAGTTTTTTAATTTAAAATATATAAATATATTTAAAATTTTTACTTGTTATAAGATTTATGTGCAACTAGTATATTTTAAACTAAAACTTTTTTTTTTTTTTTTTTGTGAGACGGAGTCCTGCTCTGTCGCCCAGGCTGGAGTGTAGTGGCCGGATCTCAGCTCACTGCAAGCTCCGCCTCCCGGGTTTAAGCCATTCTCCTGCCTCAGCCTCCCAAACTGCTGGGATTATAGCCACTGTGCCCAGCCAAGATTTTTATTTATTGTTAAAATAGCACAGATACATGTGAAGTATGTGTTTTTTAAAATGTAAAAGCCATGTTGGCTTAGAGTCATGAATGTTGGTGGTCTCTTCAGTGACACCAAAAATGCATTATGGGAGGGCACAATTGTCAGCTCCAATAATTAAGTGCCTGCTCCTAACTGAAACTATCTGCATCAGTGCCTTTTATTTCAATCCAGGTCTGTTGATAAACAGGAATTGAATCAGGTACTGGTGATCTTAGACCGTCAGTGTATCTTCAGGGCAAAACTTCTTAAGAAAATACTAGGTTCTTAAGAGTTTGGTACAATAAACAGTTTGTTCTCATTAATTAATTTTACCTAATTTCCCAATTTTTTTCTTACCTTAGTGAAAAAGTTTGTATATGTCATAGATTTTATTTCTTATTTTTGAGATGGATTCTCACTCTGTCGCCAACGTTGGAGTGCAGGGACGTCGTCTCAGCTCACTGCAACCTCCGCCTCCCAGGTCCAAGGGATTCTCCTGTCATAGCCTCCTGAGTAGCTGGGATTACAGGCGCCCACCATGGCCGGCTAATTTTTGTGTTTTTAGTAGAGACAGGGTTTTGCCCTGTTGGCCAGGCTGGTCTCGAACTCCTGACCTCAGGTGATCTGCCCGCCTGGGCTTCCCAAAGTGCTGCGATTACAGGTGTGAGCCACTGTGCCCAGCCTGTATATGTCACATTTGTTTTCTGGTGAAAGTACTAATGTTCCTGCCAATTCTGTGCTGTCATTCCCAAAATTGTATTAATATTCCTAGAAGAAAGGAAAACAAAGACAAAATATTTAGATTTGTAGAAAGTTTTAATCTGAGCCAGCAGTCTCAAAAAATTAATCATATAATGCCATCCATCAAAAGTGGTTTTAACATTCGGTGTTTAGATATATTACACATGCATAGCATCCTTTATCATCAGTTATTTCATCACAGTCTAAAGTTAGATGAATCTATACATTGCCCCCCCCCACTCAAACACATGCATTAACACACACAATTTATATAAACAGATTGTGAAGCAGCCCTGGAGAATAAAATACACAACTGTAAATAAATGAAGACCCAGCAATGCTGCTGGGGAGACACATGGATTTTTTAAAAATCCAGCTATTTGGTTCTGTTATCTTTTTTTTTT
>NW_012111031.1:8647928-8650403 GCF_000951035.1 Colobus angolensis palliatus
CGCCACCTCGCCCGGCTAGTTTTTTGTGTTTTTTAGTAGAGACGGGGTTTCACCGTGTTAGCCAGGATGGTCTCGATCTCCTGACCTCGCGATCCGCCCGTCTCGGCCTCCTAAAGTGCTGGGATTACAGGCTTGAGCCACCGTGCCCGGCTTAAATTAAAACTTTTAAGAGAAATACCTACATAGTACTCAATACTACAGACATACTTAGATTTAAAAGTTATAAGCTCTTTTTACTCTCTAACCTTACCTCCCCAAAAGTAAATATTACTATCCTTTTTGTTCTTATCCTTCTAAATATATTATACCTATACACACTACCAACCCACCTATCTACACACACACACATTTTAAAATGTAAATAGCATTATGGTGGTCACATTGCTCGGAAACTTGTCTTTTTATGTAATAATATATCTTAAAAGATTTTCCCCATATTATTATGCATATATCTACTTCATTATTTTTAATAGCTCTACAACATTCCTTGTTATGGATACCTCATCATTCCCCTACACATGGACTTTTTTGTGGATCCCAATGTGGGGTTTTTACAAACAGTGCTGTGGTGAACTACCTTGTATCTTTGTGTACATGTGTAAGAATGTCTGTGAGACAGATTCCTAGATGGGGATTGTTGGATCAAATGATACTCACATTCTGCATTATAATAGATACTGGTAAATTTCCTCTAAAATAACTCTACCAATTTATTTTCTCATCAATGGTCTATGAAAATGACTATTTTACCCATATTTATATCAACATTGAACATTATGAACCTTTAAAATGTTTTACTTATTTGATGGCAAATAGTTTGTAATTCCTTGGTTAGTAGTGAGTTTGAGTGCCCTTTTACATCTTTACTGCTATAAACATTATATTTGTCATGAAATTTAAATCAAACTCAAATTGTTGACCCTGAAGTTTATTTAGAAATTTTGAAACTTGAATTGTCAAATCGAAAGTCATTTAGAAGAACAAATAGGGTGAGCTACTTAAAATTTTGAGGAAAAGAAAAAGTAAATGATGGCAGAAGAAAATACTTGTTTTATAAGATATTAAATATATGATACACCTCCACTAAACAATCTGAGAAGCAACAGACATCACAGTGGTACAGCTAACAGGGTATAAAAACCTAGTGTATGAAATAATTTAGTATATGATAAAAGTTGTATCAAAACCAGTGAAGACTCAAATCTCTCAAAAATGATATTACTGTTTAAAATTATAATAAAACAGTTAAATTATTTATATTTTTTATAATTTTTTAAGAATTTTATAATTAAAATTATAAAAATCAGGCCAGTTGCTGTGGCTTATGCTTGTAATCCCAGCACTTTGAGAAGCCGAGGCAGGTGGATCACCTGAGGTCAGGAGTTCAAGACCAACCTGCCCAACATGGTGAAACTCCATCTCTACTAAAAATACAAAAAAATTAGCTGGGCATGGTGGCAGGCACCTGTAATGCCAGCTACTCGGGAGGCTGAGGCAGGAGAATCTCTTGAACACAGGAGGCAGAAGTTGCAGTGAGCTGAGATCACGCTCAACCTGGGCGACAAGAGCAAAACTCCATCTCAAAAAAAAAAAATTAAAATTATAATAGAAATACATTATTATAATCTTATAAGGCTATATATATATAAATATATGTATATCAAATACACTAGAAAAAGAAATACACTAGAAAATAAAATATAATTGATGAATATACATAATTTTCAGGTTGAGATGATGTCCTAATTTTGAAAATAAAAACAAATGCTAAAGTAGACAACATTATATAATGCACTAAATTTAAATATTTCTGAATGGTAAAAAAATTCACCATGTATGAGGTCAGATGGCAATGAAACGTGGGAAAAATTATTTTAAACAAATATGACAGACACAGACATAGGGTTAATACAATCTACTTAAAGAGCTTTCTCAAATTCAGAAGGAAAAAACCTAACATCTCAACAGAAAATTGATCAAAGGGCATAAGTGGATAAAACATTAACCCTTTCCTGCTCAGGCTGCTCCAAGAAGGGTAAACAGCTGATGAATAAAGCAGCTGATGAATGCTGCTTTTGTGTAAAGTTACTGCTGTTTGTCTTGATGGCAATGGAGAACACTCTTGTTTTAAAGAAGAGTGTTCTTTAATAATTTTAGAAGGTAGTATACAACAAGCCACATTTTTACAATTTAATAACTTTCCAGATTAAAAATAAAAGCCTCAGAAATGCCTTAATGACAGCAACATGTGATCGGAGATGAAGCATCACAATCGGATAATGTGGTAAAACAATATAGTGCCTAAATTTTAGCCAAAGAAAAAAAGAATAAAAGAAAAAATAATAAAAGCCTACTTGCATATAGATATTGTGTTCCCGATTTTGGTTTAAAAATACTGTTTCCTTGGGGTATGGAAACTATTATATTTGTTCTAAAATAAATTAGCAGACAGGAGTTCTTGCCAAAAAAAAAAAA
>NW_012111031.1:8650453-8652407 GCF_000951035.1 Colobus angolensis palliatus
AACTCCTGACCTTGTGATCTGCTTGCTTCGGCCTTGGAAAGTGCTGGAATTACAGGCGTGAGCCACCGTGCCCCACCGGTTCTGTTATCTTTTACTATGCACTGCACTGATTTAAACTTTTTGGTTTGCTGGCAAGAAAGTTTACTAGGTTAGGAATCAGTTTTTTAAATTGCAGTCTTTGCTAGAGCTCAGTGTGTTTAAGGAAACTTTCTCTGAATTAGTGGGTCAAATATTACAGTTTTCCGAAAAAACCCTAGACACTTATGATGATAGTGCACGTTAATTCTATTTCCTTGGGTGAGGTTTCACTATAAGGACACAATGCACCACTTTGGCCGAGATGCTGTTTTCAATAAATATGGAAATTATGGCTTCCAGTGCTGTGGCCTGGTATGAGCTCTCATGGGAAATAGCTTGAGCCTATGCGATAGATTTGAAATTAATTCCTATCCCTTCCTGAAGTAACCAACCTATATTTACAAGGTGTATCATTATTTCTTGGCCATCCAGAAAGATGGATAAATATAGTCCTATTTTATAGAATGAGACTCCAGCAATATTTTCTAGTCCATATCCTCTTAGAGGGCGAGTTGAACAAAGCGGGCTCTGCTTTTATTTGTTGAACAAAGTGGGTTGTGCTTTTTTAAGTTAGAGGTGCTCTCGGTCCCTTTTCCGTTCTATTGCTTTGGCTTTTTCTAATGATTCCCAGCAGAAAATTATGCTGGGAGTCTTTCCTATTGCCACATAAGGATGGTTTTGTAATGATGGATTTCAAATTAACCCATATTCTCAGCTTTGTGAAATCCTGGCAGGACGAAGGTGAAATGTATCTGTCATTTTCAAATTATTTGTTAGGGAACAATTAGAGACTTAACTGTAAAATTTGGGGACAGCTGTTTTTAATAGTGCGGGAGGCATGGGCAACGAAAAGGTAGTTTGAAAATCTCAGTGGATAAAGCAGAGATAATCAGAATTTGTTAGAGTGCTATTCTTTAAGTCTTGAATTCTATGTGGCAACTACCCGCTGAGATCAGAACGATCACTAATCCATACATGTTCTGAATTTGCCTTCTGCTATATCAGTATCTGCAACTAGGCAGGACAGAGAGGAGACCTGGCCTCCCTTGGATGTGTATGAGCTGCAGATGTTAAGGGAACAAAGGCTGTGGACATGCCATTGATGTGGGAGCAGCGTTTTTGAATATCCTTAACTTTCGGTGTCATCTGTGGCAGATAGCCTGCTCTCCTTAAATCATGGCTTACCAGTTGAAACAAGACATGAGATTAACTTGCTTTGTTCATTTCTAACCAAAGACAAGGAAACTTTGTAAAGTCTTAATAGATTAGTAAAAGCAAAAGCTTCTGTGGAATATTTTGAGCTCTTGGTAAGTTGATTCTGACCAAATCTAAGCTATGAGTGTTGTGTCAGAGTTGGAATTCCATAAAAGGTAGGGAGTTCTGGGCTGAACACGCTGGGCTTTGCATAGCAGCACTCCCAATCAGAACCACTTGAGAGGTACAGTTTGTTTTCTCCATAAAATTAGGTCCATATAGAATGTGGTTCTGCTCCATTCGTCTCATTTTGTTTGAAGTCCACTTATCTGTCATCTCACCAATCCTGATTTCTCATTTTACAGAAAAGAACCCAAACCTCAAAGAGTTGTAACTTGATCAAAATCTCACGGTGAACTATGACAGGACTTATGGTCCAAACCTTTCATTCATGGTCCTGATTTCCCCAGTGCACTACGAAACATAGAATATGCGCTTGCCCGCCTACCGTCTCTTCCTCCCTCCCTCCCTTTTCCTTCGTGTATTCTCAAAGCTGCATCTTCCTTCTTTGCTAGTAATTGATTACAGTGAAAACCAAACACCGCATGTTCTCACTCATAGGTGGGAACTGAACAATGAGATCACTTGGACTCGGGAAGGGGAACATCACACACTGGGGCCT
>NW_012111031.1:8658466-8678158 GCF_000951035.1 Colobus angolensis palliatus
AGGATGGTCTCGATCTCCTAACCTCGTGATCCGCCCACCTCGGCCTCCCAAAGTGCTGGGATTACAGGCTTGAGCCACCGCGCCCGGCCGGAAATAAGTATTCTAAAGAGAACCTCAACAGTGTCTTGCCAGAGGGGTGCAGAATCTGCAATCTCTTTTCAGTGCTGAGGCCAAGAGTGAACTTGGCCCTAACCCAGAACAGGGTTTCCTGCTGTGGAAGGGAGCCTAGTGCAGTTGGTAGCTGCAGTTCAGTAATCCAGATTCTAGCAGTCTATCCTGAGGAAAATAAACTCAAAGATTTATGGAAAAGGATATGCATTGCAGTGTTATTAAAAGTGGCTAAAATGTAAAAACTTAAATACCCACAAATAGAAGAATGTTTAAGTTATGGCACTTTCATAAGGCGGAATATTATTATTGCAGCCATTAAAGACTCATGTTTTTAAAGACCACTTAACCAAATAGGAAAATATATTATTATGTTAAGTGAATAAAGCAGAGTTCAAAGTGGTATTTACGGTATGAGCCCATCTAATTATATGTATTACATATATATACACACACGTATGTATGTATATATGTGTGTGTGGTTGTATGTATATATAAATGCCTAGGAAGAGACTGGAACAAAATATTCCAAAAATATTTTACAGTAATTTATAGCTAGATAGTATTATGTGGAGTAACATTTTTATGTATTTTTTGTACAAAATATTCTAGTATAAGTACATATTTTATCAGAAGTATTTAGATACTTTTTTTTTTTAGTTTGAGAAGTTGCAGTATGTCTGTACACACACCCTGTATTCTACATTGAAGTTCACAAGGTAATCGTTTTACTTCATGTGTATGTGTTTCTTTGTAGTGAAGGGCAGGAGCTTCAACTTTTGAAGTAAAACCAACAAAAACCCTTCTGGGGACTGTGTATTAATGGCAATAAACTTTAATTGAGGGGAGAGTGTTTTAATTGTATTCCTATCCGAAATGATAGGGCTTCCTAGTTACTGCTGTCTTGTTCTTGGAATACTCTTCACACCAGTGTTGAATGTGGAGTTTAAGGACTACCATACAAACAAGTCCAGAAAATAAAGATGTGGTGTAATCAAGTGTGAGGGACCAAACAGTGAAAGTGGATACTCATCTGGCAACATTGCTGTTGCTCAACCTTAGTTTTTGCACATGTAATGGCTTATTTCTGCCCCTGAAAAGAAGCTGCCTATACAAGGTATCCACTTAACGCTTCTTTGAATGATAGCAGTCCACCCCATTCTCCCAAAATACTGACTAAAACAGATAAGCATACATGGTGAGAATGGTGGGATTAGGGAATAGTCCCAATAAAATACCTCAAACTTCAAGGAAGTTTTGTTTAATATAATCTGATTTAGAATAAAATAGAATACACCAGAAACTGGAATAAAAATTTCCTTCTCGGGACTCTGTGTAGTGTTCACTTTTGTTAAGTGGAGGAGGCTTGGAAAAGCTCCACTAATCACCTTCAAATTAGATGAACTAGGGCTAGGTGGGAGGCAGGCAAGTTAAAGGAAGGCATCTACTAGAAGCTCACTCCTGAACGCCATTACTTCTTTTCTACCATATAGGAAGAATTTTCTATAAAAAAAAGTTCTTAAGTTGACTCTAAAATGGCAGATGTGAGGACAAAAACAGATGGCCAAGAGCAATTTCTGGAATGAAAACCAGTGGTGTAAACCAATGTCAACTCTGCAAAAATGTAATTGGTTCAACTGAAATGTAAATGTACATTGATACATCTATGGAAGGCAATTAGGTAACAGCTATGTGAATTAAAAATACAGAATTCCACTTTCAAGTAATTGGAGTGGATGTGATTTCCCTATTCCTCCCACTAAATACAACGAAAACTCCTGGACATTCCATATAGAACAAACACAAGATTCTGAAAGGCAGAGAGGAGGAAGTATACTGGTTAAGGACTTGAGAACCAGAGGAATAACCTGGTGGTAAATTCCCTATGTTGTCCTCTTATCTTACATAACCAAGATTTGATACTGAAGAAGCTAGCAAGCTAGGAATACCAATGGGCACAGACAAAAAGCCCACAATGAAGCCTCCTCTCTGTAGCCAGAAATGTAGAAAAAGGGGCATTGTTGCAAGACAGAACACTTTTAGACACTCATCTCTTTACCAAACAACAGAAAAAATTGTGGCCCCACTCTCACCCATACCAGGGAAGGCTGAGTGCAGAATCTAGACTTTCTTTCATTTTCCAGAAGCTATAACTATTCTCCTGTGGGGTAATAATCAGAGACAAAGTAGGGAGCTAGGACTTTCATCCCTGCCGGCTGGTAACGACTTGTCCCCTCTCCTCATTCATGCTGCAGTATCAATGGGGAGTGTAGATTTCCACTTCCACCTAACAAAATTACGTACCCCTGCCCCTTCTTGCTGGGACTGTGATATTGGAGACCTAATGGAGACTCAGGACTTTTACCATTGCCCAGTGGTCATGGGGCTACCCCCACATCAGTGTCTGAGGAGGCCACAGAGAAATCCAGAAACCCTTACCATATCCAACAGTTAAAAGAAACTCCCACTTGGGTGTCAGTGAAGGCCAAGTGGGGAACCCGGACTTTTATACCTGGCAATATGAGGTGGCATTCTCCCTTTCCCTATAGGAGCAAGGTCAGGAAAAGCCAGTGAAAACAGAAGGTTTAAATAAGGTTCAAGGTCTCAGAGCATAATATAAAAATGTTCAGCTTTCAGTTGAAAATCTCTCTTTATACAAAGAACCAAGAAGACCTCAAATTGTATGAGAAGAGACATTCAATAGCTGCCAACATTGGGATGACTGTCAGAATTATCTGAAAAGGATTTGAAAGCAGCTATGGTAAAAAAAATGCTTAAACAAGCAATTACACTTGAAATAAATGCAAAAATACAAAGCTCAGCAAAGAAATAGAAAGTCTCAGCAAGGAAATATGAAGAGGAACTAAATGAACATTTTAGAACTGAGAATACAGAAACTGAAATAAGATGCTCATCAGATAGACTCAGCAGCATAGTGAAGGGGAGAAAGGAAGGCATCAATAACTGGAAGATGTAACAATAGAAATTCCAATCTCAACAATGAGAGAAGAGAGAATAATGATAAGCAAACAATGAACGGTACCTCACAGACCTGTGGGATTATAACAAAACATCTAACATTCATGACATTGAAGTCCCAGAAGGAAGGAGAAAGAGAGCAGTTCTGGAAAAGTACCTGAAGATATAATGACTGAAAATTTCTCAAATTTGGAGAAGATATGAACCTACAGATTCAAGAAGCTGAGGAAACCTCAAACAGAATAAACACAAAAACGTTTACACTAAGACGCATTATAATTGAACTTCTGAAAACTACATTCAAGAAAAATTATTGAAAGTGAGAAAAAAATGACACAGGAAAAGTCAATTAGAAGGACAGCGTATTTCTCCTGAGAAACAGTGAAACCCAGAATAAAGTGGCACAATATTTTTCAAGTGCTGAAAGAAAAATTATCAACTCATAATCCTAAACCCAGTGGAATTATCCTTCAGGAATAAAGAGGAAATAAAGACACTCTCAGGATAAGGAAGACTAAGGGATTTAGTCACTGTAAACCTACCCTAGAAATGTGATTTGAAAAAGTTCTCTAAATAGAAAGGAAACAGTAAAAGAAGGGACTCTTGGAAACTAGGAAGGAAGAAAGAACACAGTAAGCAAAAGTATGCATAAACCTGGGTAAACATTAAGCTTTCCTTCTCCTTTTGAACTTAATAAATATATTTGGTAGTTGAAGTGTAAATTACAACACTGTCTGATGTAGGTTGTAAATAAATGCAGAGGAATATTTAAGACAACTATATTTCAAGTGGGGAAGGCAAAGAGACACCAAAGTAGATAGGGTTTCTATACTTCACTCAAACTGATAAAATGATACGAATAGACTGTCTGAATTACATATATATATGTGATACCCAAGCAACCACTAAAATATAAGAAATACATTTAAAACACTATAGGTGAATCAAAATGGAATTCTAAAATGATTAACCTACTTGCAACACAAGAAAAAACAGAGATGAAAAACAGAACAAACCAAACAAAAAGTAAGATAACAGAGTGAAACTCTAACATATCAATAATTACATTAAATGCAGATAGTCTTAAAACCATCAAGACAGAGGCTGTCAGGGTGATTAAAACCATGAACCAACTGTATGCTGTCTACAAGAAACATCAAATTATAATGACATATGCACATTGAAAATAAAAGGGCAGAAAAGATATACAAATATTAATCAATGGAATTCAAAGGTGGCTATGTTAATATCAGATAAAGTAGACTTTAGAGCAAAGAAAATTGTCAGAGACAGAACTGGGCATAATATAATGATGCAAAGGTCAGTCTACCAGGAAGATATTGCAATTCTAAATGTTAATGCATGAGACAACAGAGCTACGAAATATGTGAAGTGAAAACTGATAGAACAGAAAGGAGAAACAGGCAAATCTACAATTATATGTGGAGAGTTCAACACCACTTTCTGAAAAGTTGATAGGACAGTTATACAGAAAATCAGTAAAGATATAGAATATCTCGCAAAGCTATCAACTAATAGGATCAAATTGACATTTATAAAACATTCCTGCCAATAACAGCACTATATATATATATATATATATATATATATATTTTCAAATGCCTGTGGACCATATACCAAAAAAGATAATAGCTTGAGTGATTTTGAAAACCCTTAATATAAGATCATTGAAACCATACAGAGTATGTTCTCTGATCCAAATAAATCAAGCTAGAGATAACAGAAATATAAGAGGACAATCTCCAACACTTTGAAACTAAATAATATACTTTTAGTAATGCATGGGTCAGAGTATCTGGGACATAAAAATATATTGAACTAAATGAAAATGAAAATACAACATAAAATTTGTAGGTAGCAGATAAAGCAGTGATAAGAGGGAAATTTATAGGACTAAATTAATACATTAAAAATGAGGAAATAATCTTGAATTAATAAGTTATCACCCCAAAAAACTAAAACAAAGCAAGTTCAACTTGAAGCAGAAAAAGGGAGATAAGAGCAGACGTCAAAGAAATTGAAAACAGAAAAATAGTAGAGAAAATCAGTGGAACAAAGTGCAGGTTGTTTGAAAGATCAATTAAATTAACTTCTAGCAAGACTGACAAGAAAGGGAGGATACATAAATTGCTAATATCAACAAAGATATTGTAGATGTCACTGCAGACCCTGCAGACATCAAAAGGAAATTAAGATAACACTGTGAGCAACTTCACTGACATGAGTTTGACAACTTGGAAGAAATGGGCCAATTCCTTGAAAAAAACAAGCTATCACAACTCACCTAACATTACGTTTGTAATTTGAATAGTACTGTAATTACTAAGAAAATATGTTTTATAATTTTAAAACTCCCCCCCAAAGAAATATCCAGATCCTATTGGTTTTACTGGAAAATTATATCACTTGTTTGAAGAATAATTAATACTAATTCTACAGAGTATCTTCCAGAAAATAGGAAAGGAAGCAACTCTTCACAATTTATTAAGCTAGTATTTCCCTGATACTAGAACCAGACAAAAACAGTACAAAAAAGAAAACTATCAACCAATAGCAACCATAAATAGAGAAGTAAAAATACTTAGCAAAATATTAGCAAATAGAATTCAGCAGTATATAAAAGAATTGTTTACCATAACCTAGTGATATTTATTTTATAGATGCAATGCTCATTCAATATTTGAAAATCAATTTATGCAATCCACTACATTAACAGATTAGAGAAGTCACATGATCATATTGATTGATGCAGGAAAAAAACATTTGATTAAATTCAACACCTATTTATGATGAAAATTCTTGGAAAAAAAGAAGCAATATTGGGATTTCTTCAACTCAATATATGACAGTCTACAAAAAAAAAAAAAAAAAAAATCCTAGAAATAACATTTTAGTTAAAGGTGAAAGACTGAATGCTTTCTCTTCAAGATTGAGAACAAGGCATGGATATTCAGTCTCACTACTCTTATTCAACAGAGTGCCAAAAGGCAAGAAAAGGAGCAAAAAGCAAAAGACTGATAAAGAAGAAAAAGAGTTATTTTTATCTGTAGATGGCATGATTGTGTATATAGAATATATCAAAGAATCTATAAAAATATCCTGGAGTTCAGCAAGGTTGTAAGATACAAGCTGAACACACAAAAGTCAATTGTATTTTGATATACTGGCAATGAACACATTGACACGGAAATTGAAAAATATGATACCATTTACAATTTCTCTAAAAAGAGTTACTTAGGCATAAATATAACAAAACATGTATAAGAAATGCATGCTGAAAACTATACAATGCTGATGAAAGAAATAAAAAAGATTTAAATAAACAAAGAGACATACCATGTTTATGGAGTGGAAGATGTCAGTTCTCCCCAACCTGATATGTAGATATTGCTAGCAATTCCTATTAAAATCCCAAGAATATTTTTTGAGGATGTCAACAAAATTATTCTAAGTTCTATATGGATTGGCAAAGGAACTAGAATATTTTGAACAATTTTAAAAAATGAAGTAGAACTCAGTCTAGTCAATTTTATGAGATTATATAGATATACTAATCAAGACTGTGGTTGGTGATGGATAGAACTATATCACTGGAAGAAAATAGAGAACACAGGTAAAGACCCACACAAATATGAACAGAAGTACATATGATTTTTGACAGAGGTGCAAATTCAGTTCACTAGAGACAAGATACTCTTTTAAATAAATGGTCCTGGAGCAATTTGATATCCATGGACAAAAAAATGAACCTCATTCTCAGTATCACACCTTATGTAAAAATTCAAAATGGATTATGGACTTAATGCAAATCACAAAACTATAAAACTATTGGAAAAAAATAAGAAAAAATCTTTGGTATCTAAAAATAGAAAAAGAGTTCTTAGACTTGATGCCAAAAGCATGGAAAAATTTCACTTCATTAAAATTAAAAATTTTGCTCTGCAAAAGACCTTGGTGAGTAGACAAAAATATAAGCTACAGATTGGGAGAAAATATTTGCAAAGCAGATACCTGAGCAAGGACGAGTACCCTAGAATATATAAAGAACTCTCCAAAGTGAACAGTAAAAAACAGTTCAGTTAAAAAATAGGAAAAAACCAAAAAGAAATATTTTACTGAAGAGTATATAGAGATGGCAAATAAGCTTATTAAGAGATGCTGAACATCATTAGTCATTATGGGAATGCAAGTTAAAATCACAATGAGTATCACTAGACATGAATCAGAATGAGTAAAATAAAAACTACTGACAGCATCAAATGCTAGCAAAATGCAGGGAAACTAGATCATTTGTACATTGCTGGTGGGAATGTAAAATGGTACAGCCACCCTGAAAAATGATTTGACAGTTTCATAAAGAACTAAACATGCAGCTATCATACAGACCAGTAATGGCATTCCTAGGCATTTATCTTGGAGAAATGAATACTTATATTTACACAAAAATTTGTACACAAATATTCATAGCAACTTTATTTACAATATTCAAAAATTGGAAAAAACCCTGATGTCTTTCAATGGGCAAATGGTTAAACAAGTTGTGATATATGCATATCATAGAATAGTGTTCAACAATGAAAAGGAGGAGCGGGATCATCATGGCAGATGGAGGGAGGACTAGATTGCATCTCTGGACAGACCAGTGTGCGGTTACTCGCATTGTGATTTTTAGCTCCAGATCGACTGCAACAACAAACCAGCAATCCCAAGAGGACCCACACTCCCTCTGAAGGAAGTGGACCCAGGATACCACCCGGCAAAACTGTGAGTGCCCCAACTGTGAAAGTGGAAAAGGGAGACCATCCTCTCCCGAGCACACACTCCCACTGGAGAAGCTGAAGGTCTGTTTGTGGAAGAAGTTTCCAAATTTACCTGGAGCTGAGTCAATTTGGAGAGCTGAGCAAAATACAAGAGTAGAGTAAACAGTGGGAAGGGCCCTGGGAACTCAGTGGGTCCTCTGGCAGGCCATTCCTGCCTGGCACCACAGTGATCCAACAGGAGAGGAGTGGGGGTAAAACCACACAGGGAGGACAGCTCTAGCTGAACTTTGAACTTTGTAACTATTTGAATGGGTTGAGAAGCCTCCTGGCCAGAATTCAGAGGAGGGTGCAAATCCGGTATGCAGACTCCACAGGCAGGTGAAGAACGAAGCCCTTTTCTTTTGTAGTTGGAGGCAGGTATCCTGGGGCAGGTTTTCAGACTTATATTGCTCTCTGCCTGGAAACAAACATGGGGCTGTTGAGGAGAGCATGGTGGGAGTGAGACTGGCCCTTTGGTTTGTGTGGGAGCTGGATGAGGCCTCTGACTACTGGCTTTCCCCCACTTCCTTGACAACCTGCAATGACTCAGCAGAGGCAGTCATAATCCTCCTAGGCAGACAACTCCAGTGACCTGGGAGTCTTACCCCCATCCCTGAAAGCAGCCTCAGCAAGACCCTCCCAAAGAGGGTCTGATCTCAAACATGCCTAGCTCTGCCCTGACCTAATGGTCCTTCCCTACCCACACTGGTAGCGGAAGATAAGGGGCATATAAACTTAGAAATTCTAGGGCCCCGCCCCACCACCCATTCCTTCCCATACTACCATAGCTGATGCTGTCTGGAATGTGTCATCTCCTGGCAGGAGGCTAACCAGCACAAAAATAGACCATTACACCACCAAAGCTAAGGAGCCTCATGGAGTCCATTGCATCCCTGACCCCATCCCTGCCACCTCCACCAGAACAGGCACTGGTATCCACAGCTGAGAGACCCATAGATGGTTCACATCACAGGACTCTGTGCAGACAACCCCCAGTACCAGCCCAGAGCCAGGTAGGCCTGCCAGGTGGCTAGACCCAGAAGAGAGACAACAGTTACTGCAGTTTGTCTCGCAGGAGGCCACATCCATAGGAAAAGGGGGCGAGTACTACATTGAGGGAACACCACATGAGACAAAATAATCTGAACAATAGCCTTCAGCCCTAGACCTTCCCTCTGACAGAGCCTACCCAAATGAGAAGGAACCAGAAAAACAACCCTGTTAATATGACAAAACAAGACTCTCCAACACCCCCCAAAAATATCACATTAGTTCACCAGCAATGGATCCAAACCAAGAAGAAACCCCTGATTTACCTGAAAAAGAATTCAGGAGGTTAGTTATTAATCTAATCAGGGAGAGACCAGAGAAAGGCAAAGCCCAATGCAAGGAAATCCAAAACATGATACAAGAAGTGAAGAGAGAAATATTCAAGGAAATAGATAGCTTAAAGAAACAAAAGTCAAAAATTCAGGAAGCTTTTGGACACATTTTTGCTCTGGAAAGGCTCAGCAATAGAATTGAACAAGTAGAAGAAAGAAATTCACAGCTCGAAGACAGGGTCTTCAAATTAACCTAATCCAACAAAGACAAAGAAAAAAGAATAAGAAAATATGAACAGAGCCTTCAAGAAGTCTGGGATTATGTTAAATGACCAAACCTGAGAATAATCAGTGTTCCTGAGGAAGAAGAGAATTCTAAGATCTTGGAAAACATATTTAGGGGAATAATTGAGGAAAACTTCCTGGCCTTGCTAGAGACCTACACATCCAAATACAAGAAGCACAAAGAACACCCGGGAAATTTATTGCAAAAAGATATTCATCTAGGCACATTGTCATCAGGTTATCAAGACAAAGGAAAGAATCTTAAGAGCTGTGAGACAGGAGCACCAGGTAACCTGTAAAGGAAAACCTATCAGATTAACAGCAGATTTCTCAGCAGAAACCTTACAAGCTGGAATGAATTGGGGCCCTATCTTCAGCCTCCTCAAACAAAACAACTATCAGCCAAGAATTTTGTATCCAGCAAAACTAAGCATTATATATGAAGGAAAGATACAGCCTCTTTCAGACAAACAAATGCTGAAAGAATTTGCCGTCACCAAACCACTACTACAGGATCTCCTAAAAGGACCTCTAAATCTTGAAACAAATTCTGGAAACACATCAAAACAGGACCTCTTTAAAGCATGAATCACACAGGACCTATAAAATAAAAATACAAGTTAAAAAGCAAATAAACAAAAACAAAACAAAATACACGGGCAACAAATAGCATGATGAATGCAATAGTACCTCACATCTCAATACTAACATTGAATATAAATGGCCTAAATGCTCCACTTAAAAGATACAGAACTGCAGAATGTATAAGAACTTACCAACCAACTATCTGCTGCCTTCAAGAGACTCGCCTCACATGTAAGGACTCACATAAACTTAAGTAAAGGAGTGGAAAAAGGCATTTCATGTAAATGGACACCAAAAGCAAGCAGGGGTAGCAATTCTCATGTAAGAGAAAAGAAAGTTTTAAGCAACAACAGTTAAAAGAGACAAAGAGCGACATTATGTAATGGTAAAAGGCCTTGTCCAACAGGAAAATATCACAATCCTAAACATATATGCACCTAACATTGGAGCTCCCAAGTTTATAAAACTATTACTAATAGACTTAAGAAATGAGATAGACAGCAACACAATAATAGTGTGGGACTTCAATACCCACTGATAGCACTAGACAGGTCATCAAGACAGAACGTCAACAAAGAAACAATGGATTTAAACTATACCTTGGAACAAATGGACTTAATAGATATATACAAAAAAGTTCATCCAACAACCACAGAATATACATTCTATTCAACAGTGCATGGAACTTTCTTCAAGGTAGACCATATGATAGGCCATAAAATGAGTCTTAATAAATTTAAGAAAATTGAAATTATATCAGGCACTCTCTGACTACAGTGGAATAAAACTGGAAATCAACTCCAGAAGGAACCTTCAAAACTATGCAAATACCTGGAAATTAAATAACCAGCTCCTGAATGAGCATTGGGTCAAAAACAAAATCAAGATGGAAATTTAAAAATTCTTCAAACTGAACGACAGTAATGACACAACCTATCAAAACCTTTGGGATATGGCAAAGGCAGTGCTAAAAGGAAAGTTCATAACGCTAAACCCCTACATCAAAAAGACTAAAAGAGCACAAACTGACATTCTAAGGTCACACTTTAAGAAACCAAAGAAACAAGAACAAACCATACTCAAAACCAGCAGAAGAAAGGAAATAACCAAGATCAGAGCAGAACTAAATGAAATTGAAACAAAAAAAAAAATGCAAAAGATAAAGGAAACCAAACGCTGGTTCTTTGAATAGATAAATAAAGTTGAGAGACCATTGGCAAGATTAATCAAGAAAAGACAGAAAATCCAAATAACCTCACTAAGAAAGGAAACAGGATATGTTACAACTGACACCACAGAAATACAAAAAATCATTCAAGGCTACCATGAATACCTTTACACACATAAACAAGAGAATCTAGAAGAGATGGATAAATTCCTGGAAAAATACAACCCTCCTAGCTTAAATCAGGAAGAATTAGATATCCTGAACAGACCAATAGCAAGCAGTGAGATTGAAATGGTAATTTAAAAATTACCAACAACGAAAAAGCCCAGGACCAGACAGATTCACAGCAGAATTCTACCAGACATTCAAAGAAGAATAGAAGAATTGATAACAATCCTTTTGACACTATTTCACAAGATAGAGAAAGAAGGAACTCTCCCTAATTCATTCTGTGAAGCCAGCATCACCCTAATACCAAAACCAAGAAAGGGTATAACCAAAAAAGAAAACTACAGACCAATATCCTTGATGAACATAGATGCTAAAATCCTTAACAAAACATTAGCTAACTGAATTCAACAACATATCCAAAAGATAATCCACCATCATCAAGTGGGTTTCATACCAGGGATGCAGGGATGGTTTAACATACACAAGTCAATAAATGTGATACACCACATAAACAGAATTTAAGACAAAAATTACATGATCATTTAAATAGATGCAGAAAAAAGCATTTGAAAAAAATCCAGCATCCCTTTATGATTAAAATTCTCAGCAAAATCAGCATACAAGGGACATACCTTAATGTAATAAAAGCCATCTAAGACAAATCCACAACCAACATAACACGGAATGGGGAAAACTTGAAACCATTCCCTCTGAGAACTGGAACAAGACAAGGATGCCCACTTTCATCACTACTCTTCAACACAGTACTGGAAGTGCTAACCAGAGCAGTCAGACAAGAGAAAGAAATAAAGGGCATCCAAATCAGTAAAGAAGTCAAACTGTCACTGTTTGCTGATGATATGATTGTTTACCTTGAAAACCCTAAGGACTTCTCCAGAAAACTTCTGGAACTGATAAAAGAATCCAGCAAAGTTTCCAGATACAAGATTAATGTACACAAATCAGTAGCTCTTCTATATACCAACAGTGGCCAAAGAATCAAATCAAGAACTCAACCACTTTTACAATAGCTGCAAAAAAAAAGAAAAAAAAAAATTAGGAATATACCTAACCAAGGAGTTGAAAGACTTCTACAAAGAAAACTCCAAAACACAGCTGAAAGAAATAATAGATGACACAAACAAATGGCAACACATCCCATGCTCATGGATGAGTAGAATCAATATTGCGAATAATGATCATACTGCCAAAAGCAATCTACAAATTCAATGCAATTCCCATCAAAATACCACCATCATTCTTCACAGAATTAGAAAAAATAATTCTAAAATTCATGTGGAACCAAAAAAAGAGCCCTCGTAGCCAAATCTAAACTAAGCAAAAAGAACAAATCAGGAGGCATCACACTACCTGATTTTAAACTATACTATAGGGCCATAGTCACCAAAACAGCATTGTACTGGTACAAAAATAGGCACATAGACCAATGAAACAGAATAGAGAACCCAGAGATAAACCCAAATACTTAACAGCCAACTGATCTTCGACAAGGTGAACAAAAAAAGTGGGGAAAGGACACCTTTTTCAACAAATGGTGCTGGAATAATTGACTAGCCACATGTAGGAAAATGAAACTGGTTCCTCATCTCTTGCCTTATATAAAACCCAACTCAAGATGGACTAATGACTTAAACCTAAGACCTGAAACTATAAAAATTCTAGAAGATAACATTGGAAAAACCCTTCTAGACATTGGCTTAGGCAAGGACTTCATGACCAAAACTCAAAAGCAAAGGCAATAAAAACAAAGATAAATAGCTGGGACCTAATTAAATGAAAGAGCTTTTGCATGACAAAAGAAACAGCAGAGTAAACAGACAAACCAAAGAGTAGGAGAAAATCTTCACAATCTATACATCTGACAAAGGACTAATATCCAGAATCTACAACGAACTCAATAAGAAAAAATCAATCCCATCAAAAAGTGGGCTAAGGACATGAATGGACAATTCTCAAAAGAAGATATACAAATGGCCAACAAACATGAAAAAATGCTCAACATCACTAATGAACAGGGAAATGCAAATCAAAACCACAGTGCGATACCAGCTCACTCCTCCATGAATGGCCATAATCAAAAAAATAAAAAACCAGTAGATGTTGGCGTGGATGCAGTGAACAGGGAACACTTCTACATTGCTGGTGGGAATGTAAACTCGCACAGCTGCTCTGGAAAACAGTGTGGAGATTCCTTAAATAACTAAAAGTAGAACTACCATTTGATCCAGCAATCCCACTACTGGGTAACTACCCAGAGAAAAAGAAGTCATTATTCGAAAAAGACACTTGCACATGCATGTTTATAGTGGCACAATTCACAATTGCAAAATTGTGGAACCAGCCTAAATACCCATCAGTCAACGAGTGGATAAAGAAACCGTGGTATATGTAAACAATGGAATACTATGCAGCTACAAAAGGAATAAATTAACAGCATTTGCAGTGACCTGGATGAGACTGGAGACTATTACTCTAAGTGAAGTAACTCAGGAATGGAAAATGAAACATCACATGTTCTCAGTGATATGTGGGAGCTAAGCTATGAGGATGCAAAGGCATAAGAGTGATACAGTGGATTTTGGGGATAAGTGGGAGGGGGCCGAGGGATAAAAGACTACAAATATGGTGCAGTGTATACTGCTCAGGGGATGGATGCGCCAGAATCTCACAAATCACCAGTAAAGAACTTACTCATATAACCAAATACCACCTGTACCCCCAATAACTTATGGAAAAATAAAAAAAAAGAAAAGAGTTATTGATACACACAACAACCTAGATGACTCTCCAGAATGTTATGCTGAGTGAACAACACAAATCCCCAAAAATTCCGTGCTGTATGATTCCACTTACATAACATTCTTGAAATGACAAAATTACAGAAATGGAGAACATGAGTGGATGCCAGAAGCTAAGAAGAGCATGGGGAGAGAGTTAAGTGGATATGGCTATGAAAGGGCAAAAGGAGAGATTCTCGAGGTAATAGAAATATTCTCTATCTTAGCTGTATCATTGTCAATATCCTGGTTGTGATACTGTGCTATAGTTTTGCAAGATGCTACCATTGGGGAAAACTGGGCAAAGGTTATACTGTATGTCTCTGTATTGTTTCTTACAACTGCTTGTGAAGATAGGATTATTTCAAAATAAAAAGTTTAATTTAAAAATACACATACACTTTGGCCAAGCACTGTTGCTCATGCCTGTAATCACAGCACTTTGGGAGGCCAAGATGGGTGGATCACATGAAGTCAGGAGTTCGAGAGCAGCCTGGCAAACATGGTGAAACCCTGTCTCTACTAAAAATTCAAAAAAATTAGCTGGACATGGTGGTGAGCACCTATAGTCCTGGCTACTCAGGAGGTTGTGGCAGGAGAATCGCTTGAATCTGGGAGGGAGGTGGAGGTTGCAGTGAGCAGAGATCACACTACTGCACTCCAGCCTGAGCGACACTCCATCTCAAAAACAAAAAACAAAACAAAACAAAACAAAATACCATACACTTTGATCTTGAATTGAATTTCTAAGAACTTATTCTACAAATATTTTGTACTCACACATGTACACAATTATTCATTCAATGGATATTCATTTCAATATTAGCTGTAGTAGCAAAAGATTACCAATAATGTTTTAGCCCATCAGGGGTACAGGTTTTTACTAAATTCATACAGTGAAATTCTGTACAGATATTACAAAGAGTAAGATAATACAAATGTATTGATTTATATGAAAATGCACATATAGAACTGTTATGGAATGTTATATGACGACATGGTAATGTTAAAAAATAAGAGCTTATATGTACATTTTTATATGCATAGAGTTCTTTTGGGATGACAGACATGTGACTAGAAACCATGATTGAGCCTAGGGAAAACAGCTGTGTGTCTGATGGGAGATGTGGGAAAAACCTTACTTACTAGCTTTATACACCCTGTTATTCCACTTGAATTTTGCACCTTGTGCTTGTATTACCAAAGTATATATTAGCATGTTTTTTAAAAAGGATGGAATTTCCAGAAACAGATGCAAGTGTACCTATTCACAAATATATACACACACACACATAAATACACATTTAGATATGTATGTATGTACACATACATATGCATACTTACTCCATATATCCTAATACATTCCAAATGAAGTAAAGCTATAAATATAACAAATGGAAACAAACATAATGGTGGAAAGAATAGGTAAATATTTCATGATCTTGGAGTGGGAAAAGTCTTTTAAAAATGGGACACCAGTAATATAATCATAGAGGGAAAAGATTGATGAATTTAATCATATATAAGTTTAAGGTTTTGTATGACCAAAGCAGCATCACCCAAATATGTAAAATACATTTAGTAATATAATGTCCATCAACAAGAAAATGGCAAAATAACTGTGATATATTCATATAGTTGATTACTCCACAGCAACAACAATGAATAAACTACAGATACAAGGAACAGCATGGGTAAATCTCATGCATGGAATGTTGAGCCAAAGAAGTTATTTACAAAACCAGTCTATGGTGTTAAATATCAGGTTGGGTTAGTTTCCAAGAGGAAGGAGGGAGTAGTGACTGGCAGGGATGTGAGGGAGTCTCCACGGAGCTGTGAATAGTCTGTATCTTGACCTAGTACAGAGTGCTACAGGTAGAACAGGGAGGTGTTTGCTTTGTAATAACTCATTAAGCTGTGTGCTATTCTGTATGTGTATTTTACTTTAAAAGTTTAAAAAATAAGCATATAAACAAAAGCAGATTATTTATTTATTTATTTATTTATTTTTGTCTCTCAGGTTAGCAAATGATGTTTTAAAAGTGAAATTGTCTTTTGATTATACTGTAAATTGATGAAACTCTTCAGAAGGAACACTGGTATTGTGTTTCAAAATTTTATCCAGCAATTTTCATTACAGGGATTTGTCCTCAGGACAAAATGAGGAAAGTGCAAGAGGGAGCATGCATAAGGATATCCATAGCAGCTTCATTTATAAAATGAAAATCAGAAACACACAGAATGCCAAGCATTAGCTGGGCATTGTTTATATTAATAACCATACATATGGAATACGTTCGAGCTCATGCTGAGGCAGAGCTACTTTATCTGTCTGAAAAGGTGTATCAGTGGTTTGGTGAGGAAGACAGCAATTTCTAGATCTCTCTCTCTCTCATACAGTTATATATACTCACACATACACTCACATGTAACTCTCAAAACCACACTGTTAAAAACATCTTACCTAAATAGTTTGAAATGCTAGTCACTTAAAATGTCACCAGAATTTATCTTTTTTGTATGTGTATGTATGTATCTATGTGTGTGTGTGTTTTCTTGTTTTGCCTTTTGTATTCTTTACAAAATACAAGTAGATATGAGTTTCAAACCTGAGGAAAATAATAAAACAAAATTAAACAAAAATTCCAGAGGAACGTTTTTGGATATTTCCTCTAGTTACCTCCCCACCTCTGCAGTAATTAGGTTTTTATGAAATAGGAGGAAAAGAAGAAGGGAAGAGAGAGAAATGTCAACAAACGATATATTTGTTAAATTTAATCATGTTAAGTGATAACATGGAAAGAAGAGTAAGATATGAACCATATCATTACAAACAGTTTTTCTTACACATAGGCAGAATTTTTCCTAGGTCATGTGTCAATTAAATTGTTATTTTCATTTGTAGATTGAATGGTAGTGATACAATTCTAAATGTTTCCTAGTGTATTGAAAGGATTTAAAAATATTGTATTTGTTGACTGGGCATGGTGGCTCATGCCTGTAATCCCAGCACTTTGGGAGGCTGAGGCGGGTGGATCACCTGAGGTCAGGAGTTTGAGACCAGCCTGGCCAACATGGCAAAACCCTGTGTCTACTAAAAATATGAAAATTAACCAGGTGTGGTGGCGGCATCTGTACTCCCAGCTACTTGGGAGGCTGAGGTGGGAGGATCTCTTGAAGCCAGGAGGTGGAGGTTGCAGTGAGCCAAGATCATGCCAGTGCACTCCAGCCTGGGCAACAGAGTACGAATCCGCCTAAAACATGTGTGTGTGTGTGTGTGTGCATATATGTATGTGTGTGTGTATACACATATATTTATTATATATGTACATATATACACACATATATTTATGCATATATATACACTATATATATATAGTATATGTCAAACTTAAAGACACATGCTTGTGTGTGTTTGTTGCAGCACCGTTCACAATAGCAAAGACTTGGAACAAACCCAAATGCTCATCAATGATAGACTGGATAAAGAAAATGTGGCATATACACACCCTGGGATACTATGCAGCCACAAAAAAGGATGAGTTCATGTCCTTTGCAGGGACATGGATGAAGCTGGAAACCATCATTCTCAGCAAATTAGCACAGGAACAGAAAACTGAACACCACATGTTTTCACTCATAAGTGGGAGTTGAATAAAGAGAACACATGGATACAGGGAGGGGAACATCACACACTGGGGCCTGTCAGGGGGCTGGGGGACTAGGAGAGGGATTGCATTAGGAGAAATACCTAATGTAGATGACGGGTGATGGGTGCAGCAAACCACCATGGCATGTGTATACGTTTGTAACAAAACTGCGCATTCTGCACATGTATCCCAGAACTTAAACTGTAATAATAATAAAAACTTGAGTTTTCATAATTAATTAGATCAGGCATGGTTCCAGGTTTTGTGAAGTTTTAAGATTATATGATTTTTGACACTGTCTGTAAGAAAAGAGAACAAAATTTTGAATGCAAAGTTAGCTCCTGGTCCTTGGAAGGGGCCTGTACAGGCCTACGGAACTTAAGTTTCCGTCATGCCATGCTGGATTCACCTGTTAAAACATGTGCTACACACATACATGTTATGCCTTGCTCCCTCTCTTTGCGGGACATTATTGCTCACTATTATTCAGTTATGAAAACATACCTACTTGTCACTGATACAGTTTAAAGCTCTTATGCAAGCAGATTTATTAAAATGCAAAGAATAAGAATGTGTATTTAAGCCTTACTGCTGAAGGTTCATTAAGCTCACTGATGTCTCAAGGCCCTATACATACAGTAATTGGATTTATTTATTACTCTTATTTTAAAGAAAGTAAATTATTCATTCAGTATTTAATGAATGTTATTTATTTACTCTGTAAATAGCCCTGTGCATAAGAATCCTACCACTTCCTCATCCCCCACCAAATTTCATAGTCTTCTCTCAGAATATATTCAAATTTTATACCAAGGCTCCTCAAACTTTAATGTACATTCAGATCACCAAGATATCTTGTTAAAAGGCATGTTCTGATTCAGTAGTTCTGGGGTGGGGTCTAAGGTTCTTCATATTTAGCAAGTTCTCACATGATGCCTTGTTGCTGGTCCTCAGACCACATTCCGTATGTAGCAAGGCTCCAGAGTCCACATCCCACATCATTCTAACTGTACTTAACATACCCTCATTGGAAATGGGGGGCTCCTCCCAGACCCACCACATGTAACTGGCAGGGAAAAATGTTCGTTACAGCCTAGTGGTTCTTAGGGGCTGCTGGTGGGTCACTAGTCATGAATGTAGGTGTAGAAACTGGATTGAGACCCAGCTGATGACAGTGAGTGGGGAGAGAAGGAGGGAGGGAGAGGAAGACAGAGAAAGCAAGAACACAAGTAAGCAAGTGCTGAAAAAAAAAAAAGCCCTTTATTTTGGGGAAATGTTTATGAGGAAAGTAGGCAGACTGTTTGCACTTTTAGCTTGAGGTCCAAAGCACAGGTGAGGCAGTAAGTGTGAGATTCTTGCAGGAATCTAAGAGCTTAGAAAAAAAGCCTCAGAGTTGTTCAGCCCTGATCACACAGATAGGGGTACTTTCATTCCAGGGTTCAGGGCATGCTGTGTGTAGTGACGACCCTTTCAGCAGCCAGCCTGTCCAGTCTGTGGGCTTTTCTTCTGGAACTGTCAACAGAAACTAACTGTATCCAGTGCTTTCGTGTTTCTGATGCCACAATAGAGTCTTCCCATAGTAACCCTGCTATGATGCTCTGTATGCTGTCAAGCTCATCGCAGATTCCTGATGGGTGAGGACTGTTGAGAGGCTGATTTCCAATAAATACTATTCCAGCAACAACAGAGATAGGAGTTTTTATTGTCAGAGTAAAGTAAGGAAAGCACCACATGCCCTGTTGCCCCACCTTTGATATTCTGCATTCCTAGGACAGCTGACAATTTTATTTTTCGTTATTGTGGAAA
>NW_012111031.1:8678988-8698622 GCF_000951035.1 Colobus angolensis palliatus
GGAAATTTGTTGTTACTCAAATATAACACTCAAAATTTTTTATAATTGATAAAAATTGTATGTGTTTATCATGTACAATGCATTTTGAAAAATGTATACAATGTGAAATGGCTAAATTGAGCTAATAAACATGCATCACTTCAGATGCCATCATGAAATATCAAATGTTTTGATCGCTCGGAACATTTTTATTACTCAGAAATATTTATTACAAAATGTAAAGCTTAATATTTATTTGCAACTGTGCATCAAATATGTTTTGTTGATGATATTGATGAAGTGAGTAAGGAAAGGTAGTGATACATCAATGTTCTTTATATTATGTTTATGGAGCAAAGTACTATGCTGAAGTAGAAGGCACAGATCATAATGCTTGCTACTGTTGTATTTTGGGAACCATATCATGAAAGTCTATGAGAAAAATACTGAGGACAATTTATGAGAATGAGTTACCATATTAAATTTTTGAAACAAGTTCTTGTGGAGGAAAAAGCACTAATTTTCAAGTTTACATTATAGGGAATTCTTGAATGTAAACTTTCTAGTAGCCATGAAGTCTGCTTTTGCTTTACTCTTTTGGAAAGTTACCCTGAATCCTGTTCCTCAGGTTTTTGCAAAAAAAAATCTGACCTTTCTAGCTGATGACAGGTGAGGCACCAACGAAGATGTTGCTTCCGTTTATGTAGGCATTTTGCCAATGAAAACTCAGTTCCCTTTTTGATCTTTCTCAATTATCAAAAACTCTGTCTCTCAAATATGATACTCTCAAACTAGTGACTGAGAAAATATGAGGGTAGTCTGTACAGGGGGCATCTGTATTTTTCATGACTAACAATTTCAACTGCTGTTAGCTGGGCTGGTCACTGTGAGACCTACTCTGTTGGCTCTTCCTAGCTGTAACATACACCGTCTTATTCAAAAAGAGCTTGCCTGGTTCCTTCGTCTGTTCTCTCTGACTGCTTTCCAGAGGTCAGCTTCCAGAGTAGTTGAAATGTTTTTCTTTTGGCTTCCCTTCCTGTAGTCACCCCTCATCAACTCTACCCACAAAACAAATTACCAGGAACTCTTTAATAATACGTTATTAACATTCATATGTGAAGATGCCTGTTGACAGCAGTTGGTTGGATATGAATGACTGAAAAAAGCTGCAGAATTGCAACAAGGGAAAAAATGTGTTAACCCTGAATGTGATATCACACTCTTGGAGAGCATTTAGGGAATATGTGTTCACAAGGCCAGTGCATTAGCAGGCTAGAAAGCAATGTGAACTCATGGAAAAAAGCAAGGTACCATGCCAGGGGCAAGCCTAGGCCTCTCAGCCAAGCTCCCAACTGCTGAGAGGTTTACTTGTTTTGCAAACTGTACAAGTAATTGGGTTGTTAAGTCACATTCTGTGGTTTCTGGAAGTGTTGTGTAATTCTACTTTACAAAAAAAGTATTGCCAGAATGCATTAGAAATAATGATTTAAGATTGAACTGGCTCTGTTGAAATAACCTAAATTACATGCTGTGCAACATTGTTTTTCCCAGGTGACCAAAATCACTGACTTAAGATATTTAAAATGTCAGAAATGTATATTCTTAATAAAGTTGAAGAATCAGTAGTACTTCAGGGAGTATTATGGATCTTCATCATCATCTAAGTAGCCTTTAGAGACCACATGGGTCGTGACTTGATTTCTGTCATTACACATAAATCCAAAATGACTGATGCATTCTGACAACCAGATGTGTGATGGAGTCATGTTTGCCAGATCCTTGCTTCAAACCCTTCAGTATATATTTAACATTTAAACATGTACACCAAAGGATTGTTCTTTATACTATTGTAATTCTTAATGCCTAACAGATGGATTGATGGGTGCATGTGTATGTCTGGGTGAGCAGAATTGGATTAAAGGATGGCAGTTTCCCCAGGCACCTTGCATTGGAACATCAGTGGTATAAATGGGAAACATGACATCTGTTAACTTAGCTTTCCACATATAACATTTAGGCAGTTTGCAAGCAAAATTTATTACAAGGCCCCCAAGATGGGATAGGAAGGCGGTAACAGTAAGAGTTGCTGCCATTATTGAACTATCTTTATTGAATGTTTTTATAACAATAACAAAAAATCATTGGCATTCTTGAACTCTCTCTATTGAATATTTTGCACAGTGTAACAGCAAGCACCACCACCATCCTATTTTAGAATTCCCTGAATTTGACAGGTCACTGTCAGTTGAAATTCTTACACCGAGTAGTATTTTTACATAGGTGTGTTTTATTGCCAACGAGTGATTAGATTTGTTTTGAATATTAAGTTTAAAAGTTGTTACTGTGCTATCCAAGCTTTTTCCTGGCTTGGTAAGTCATAAAACTGAACTGAAAAAAAACAAAAACCGATGGAAAAGTGGGAAATGTTTTAACAACATGCAAGTAAATAAAAGAACTTTGAAATCTGTTTTGTAACTTTGTAACCATATCTGTGAGACTTACCTCTGCCCTCCTGAATATGAATAACTGATGCTGTCCCTTAATGAGAAACCACAAAATTGTGACGTGAAAGACTGATGCGAGTGGAAGTGCTGTGCTCATTTAGTGTGTGAACTAACCCTGTTTGTTAACTAAGCATAAAGAGAGACACACTTTTCTTAATGGAAAATAAGTTTTCCCCAACTCCATGTAATAAATGTTGAATAAGTATTTTAAAAATAAATATCATTTTGAATGGGTACCAAACCTTTAGCCTTTCTCAGCACTCACATGATCAAATCTCAGTCAGACGGATTGTGTGGGGTGGGTGTGGAGGATGAGTGAGCAGGTACAAGCATACACAGTTGAACACACAGCACAAGAAAAGTGCTCCTATGCATGTAATTAGATGAGTCCCAGTTTGAAAAAGTCACAATTTATTTATCACCTGCAAAATGTTGCAAAAATATTACATAAATGCCAAGAGCACTTCGACTTTATAATATGACATTGGAGAACTATCTGGCCCCTATCCTGATGGCCAGGGCAGGTGGTAGATATCATGTGCTAAGAACAGGCACTTTGCAATTCCCAGCATTTGGAAATCTGCCATATAAATTTGAAATGGGTCAAAGTGAAATGCTGAGATTCTTTTATACTTATGAGAAGGCGCAAAATTTCAAAACTTGGGGGGAAAATAGGAAGCTATTTCCTGATAAAACAACTCTAAAAATGTTTGGAACCAAAGATTAATTTATCTTGCTCCTCTCCAGATGAACAGAAGATGGAAAAAATTCTTACGTGAATGAAGTAAGTCCCTAGTAGTAGATTAATGTTTTTCTTACATTTGTAATGGTCATTTTAAATATTTGTGTTGATACACCTTACATTAATTGTTATGCCATAATAATGAAATTATTACTTTTCAATGCAATGATAATATGTGTGCAAGCTTTAATGAGAGTCTGCAAGGAAGTGGAAATTAAATAAGATGGCATGGTTTGTGTTACAAATAACGAAAGAACATTTTTTGCAATTGCACGTGTGACATTATATGTGGAAAAATAATTAGATGCTGCACGTGCTATACTTTATAATTGCTTTGCCTTTTAGGTTTGAATCATAGACTTTTATCTCTTTTATGAGGTTGTTGTCATTAGATGTGAGGAGGCAGCATCAGAATGGTGGTGAAGAGATTCTAGAAAGCTCAAATTGTATATTCACAATCACATAACGTAGTACCAGAATTATTCGTTATACCAAAACATAAACTACTTACAAAACATAAATACAGCCACAGTGACTACTTTATTAAATTACTACCACTGGGTGGAAAAAAATTATGAAAGTAAAAAAGAACCTTCTATCTATACAGTTGCAAATGAGTTATTAAGGTGTAGATAAGCTAATAATTATCTTATGCAGGGGTAAAAGGAAAAAAAGCTTCATTCACAGATATGTACAAATAGAAAGTAATGGATTGTGATTTTTTTGGTTTGCTAACCATAAAGAAGAGAAGTACCTATGTATATCCACCTGATCGTAAAAAGACACAGACAGGAAAAATGTCAGATCAAAGATTGGACTATAAAATACAAGGAAAGGGGCTCTAGCACTTACTGAGTGCCTGCTCTGTGTCAGGCACTGTGCTGGACATATTATACACATCGTAATTTGAGAACAGAGAGAGTTCTGAATAGCAGAATAACTGGCAGAGCTTAGAAGGGGTGACGCTAGTTGGTTTAGAAATTCAAGTGATGAAAAGGAGGTGGGTAACTGACACTGACGTTAGAGGAGGCCCAGCAATAAGGAGTGACATTTAGGTCAGACATGGACACTCTGCATGGTGCCCAACGGGAAAGGTCTTCAGCTGTTGCTACCTGTATACCTCAGTGATGGCTAATGGCGGTTTTGTGCTGGTTCAAAGCACATTAGTCATAAAGCAGATCTTTGGTTCATATATGGGATGGGAAGAAAAAGGGAAAAGACCAAAAAGCAATCATGACATGAGGGGTATTTATATCTGCTATCTATCCAGCCTCCCATCCACCGATTTGAGATGGCAGAAGGCAGTTCTTGGTTAACTCCTATGACCAATAGCCCTGAGCTCCTGTCACACTTGTTTCTAGCTACAGTTGTGCTTGTTGTTGTGACCCAGCATGTCAGCTGGCTTGGAATGATGACCCTCAGTCATCAAGGAGAAGTTGTGTAATATTCAGTGTACTCTTTTTTTTTATTTTTTTTTATTTTTTATTTTTATTTTTTATTTTTTGAGGCGGAGTCTCGCTCTGTCGCCCGGACTGGAGTGCAGTGGCCAGATTTCAGCTCACTGCAAGCTCCGCCTCCTGGGTTTACGCCATTCTCCTGCCTCAGCCTCCTGAGTAGCTGGGACTACAGGCGCCCGCCACCTCGCCCGGCTAGTTTTTTGTATTTTTAGTAGAGACGGGGTTTCACTGTGTTAGCCAGGATGGTCTCGATCTCCTGACCTCGTGATCCGCCCGTCTCGGCCTCCCAAAGTGCTGGGATTACAGGCTTGAGCCACCGCGCCCGGCCCAGTGTACTCTTTTAAAGAAGGTAAACACAGGGAAAATGTATTCTAGAAAGATGAGTTTCATCTTTTCATTGGATTGGTGATTCCTTGAGGGAAGAAATGATCTCATTCATCTTTATATCCTTTGACATCTAACACAATGTTTTTTACATAGTAGTTAAAATATATGTGACACTAAATAGAATAGAAATAACTTAAGTTTACGGGAAAATCATATCATATTGTTTAAAGTCCAGTGTTCTTATTCTCAGGAAATTCAACCAGAAATGACACTTTGCCCTCCCCATGCTTGTACCCATTCTCAGACCTCAAAATAATGATGCTTTCATTTATTGAATTAAGGAGTCAATTACTGAAATGTCTTTAGTGAAGAGGATATGTTTCTAAAGCATTTTTCAGGAACACATAACACAGGAAGATATTGTAAAGTGGTGTCACATGATGGAATAATTCCCAGCCATTCTGCATCATATGTGCACGCCTGTTCCTGGATGTTTTTCAGCTCAGGGACTTGGTGCCTCAAGCCTTAAGCCGTTGCAACTCCCTGAGCTCAAGAGAAGATTAGAAAGATAATACCCAGAGACAAAGACCACAGACATTTCACAGGATGTCTCTACCAGAGGCTTTATCAGAGAATCCTTATATCTACCCATGCCTAAAACACACCTCTGAAGATTCCAAACTTCCCTTCAAGAGAATCAGCATCACGCATTAGAAAAAGCAGTAAGGTCTTGAGTCTGCAGGCTGGGACTTCAGCAACTGTATTTACCCTAATTGGTGAGCAGTAACCTCTCTGAGCTTCAGTTTTTATACTCATCTACATGCATAAAATGAGTATTGTAATATTCAAGATTTGCAATATTTGCTCTACAAAATTATTGGTCAGATGATATGAAATAATGTATCTCATATATTTGGGGATTTGGAGGCACTAAACACACATCAAGCCAGGGTTTTTTGTATGACCAGACTAACATTTTTGTAGATTTGCTCCCATGAATGTATTAACTTACTACCACTGGTAATATTTGAAAATAAGGAAAATTGTAGGGAACTTTTTACCAACAAACTATGTGGTTACAAATAAATTACTTAGGGTATATTCATAACTCTAAAGAAAGGAAAAACAGCTTCATTAATAAAGAAGGAAACTATGCACAATAAGCACAAACTGTATGTACACTCTTGGCCCAATCCAATACTCTGTGTTTTTTTTAATTTTTAATTTTTGTGGGTACGTAGCAGGTGTACACATTTATGAGATACATGAGATATTTTGATACATGCATACAATGCATAATAATCACATCAGGGTAAAGAGGGTGTCCATCTCTTCAAGCATTTATCATTTCTTTGTTACAAACAATCCAATTATACTTAGTTATTTTTTAAATGTACAATAAATTATCATTGACTGTAGTCACTCTGTTGTGCTGTCAAATACCAAATATATATATTTTTTGAGACAGGGTCTCGCTCTGTCACCCAGGCTGGAGTACAGTGGCACTATCTCAGCTCACTGCAACCTCCGCCTCCTGGGTTCAAGCGATACTCCCACCTTAGTCCCCCTAAGTAGCTGGGACCACAGGCGTGTGCCAACATACCCAGCTAATTTTTCTATTTTTTGGTAGAGATGTGGTTTTCCCATGTGGCCCAGACTGATCTCGAACTCCTGGGCTCAATGATTCACCCACTTTGGCCTCCCAAAGTTCTGGGACTACAGCCTGAGCCACCATGCCCTGCCATCAAATACTAGATCGTATTCATTCTATCTAATTATATTTTTGTACCCATTAACAACTCCCCTGCCCCCTGCCCCTAGTATTCTTCCCAGACTCTGGTAATCATTGTTCTACTCTCTATATCAATTAGTACAATTGTTTTAATTTTTAGCTCCCACAAATAAGTAAGAACGTGAGAAGTTTGTCTTTCCATTCCTGGCTTATTTCACCTAATGACCTCCTTTGCATCCATTTTTGTTGCAGATGACAGGATCTCATTCTCTCTTATGGCTGAATGGTACCCCCTTGTGTAGATGTACCCCATTTTCTTTATCCATTTGTTGTTAATGGGCACATAGGTTACTTCCAAACTGTGGCTATTGTGAATAGTGCTCTAATAAACATGAGAGTGCAGATATCTCTTTGAAATACTGATTTCCTTTCTTTTGGGTGTATAACTCACAGTGGGATTGCTAAATCATATGGTAGTTCTATTTTTAGTTTTTTGAGGCGCCTCCAAATTGTTCTCCCTAGTGGTTATACTAATTTACATTCCTAACAACAGTGTGTGTTTCCTTTTTTTCACATCCTTGTAAACATCTACTGTTGCCTTTTGGTTAAAAGACATTTTAACTGGGGTAACATGATATCTCACAGTACTTTTGATTTGCATTTCTCTGATGGTCAATGATACTGAGAATCTTTTCACATACGTGTTTGCCATTGGTATGTCTTCTTTTGAGAAATGTCTATTCAGATCTTTTGCCCATTTTTTAATTGGCTTATTAGATTTCTTCCTAGAGAGTTGTTTGAGCTCCTTCTGTATTCTGGTTATTAATCCCTTGTCAGATAGATAGTTTGCAAATATTTTCTCCCATTCTTTGGGTTATCTCTTTACTTTGTTGATTGTTTCCTTTGCTGTGGAGAAGCTTTTTAACTTGATATGATCCTATTTGTTCATTTTTGTTTTGGTTGCCTGTGCTTATAGGGTATTACTCAAGAAATCGCTGACCAGTTCAATGTCCTGAAGAATTTCCCCAATGTTTTCTTGTAGTAGTTTTACAGTTTGAGCTCTTAGATTTTAGTCTTAAATCCATTGTGATTTGATTTTTGTATATGGTGAGCGATAGGGATCTACTTTCATTCTTCTGTATATGGATATCCAGTTGTTCCAGCACCATTTATTGAAGAGACTGTACTTTCCCCTGATGTATGTTCTTGACATCTTTGTCAAAAATAAGTTTACCGTAGATGTATGGATTTGTTTCTGGGTTCTCTATTCTGTTCCATTGGTCTGTGTGTCTGTTTTTATACCAGTGCCATGCTGTTTGGTTATTATAACTCTGTAGTATAATCTGAAGTCAGATAATGTGATTCTTTTGTTATTTTTGCTCGGTATAGCTTTGGCTATTCTGTATCTTTTGTGGTTCCATATAAATTTTAGGATTGTTTTTCCTATTTTTGTGAAGAATGTCATTGATATTTTGACAGGGATTACATTGGATCTGTAGATTGCTTTGTGTAGTATGGACATTTAACCATATTGATTCTTCCAGCCCATGAATATGGAATATCTTTCCATTTTTTGTGTTCTCTTCAATTTCTTGCATCAGTATTTTATTGTTTTCATTGTAGGTATTTTTGTAAAATACATAATTTTTATGTATTTCATTTCATTATAGATATCTTTCACATTTTTGTGAAATACACAATTTCTGTGGATTTCATTTTATCTGTAGCTGTTGTAAATGGGATTACTTTCTAGATTTCTTTTTCAGATTGTTTGCTGTTGGCATATAGAAACACTACTGATCATTGAATGTTAATTTTGTATTCTGCAACTTTACTGAAATTTATCATTTCTAATAGTTTTTTGGTAAAGTCTTGAGGTTTTTCCAAATATGAGATCATATCATCTGCAACCAAAAAATGTGACTTCTTCCTTTCTAGCTTGGATTCCCTTTATTTCTTTCTCTTGTCTGATTGCTCTGGCTAGGACTTCCAGTTGTGTTGAATAACAGTGGTGAAAGTTGGTATTCATGTCATGTTCCAGATCTTAAAGGAAAGGGTGTCAGTTTTTCCCCATTCAGTGCAATACTAGCTGTCGGTTGATTGTGTATGACTTTTATTGTATTGAGGTATATTCCTTAATACCTAGATTTTTGAGGGTTTTTAACATGAAGAGATGTTGAACTTTATCAAATGCTTATTCAGCATCAGTTGATATAGTTTTTATCCTTCATTCTGTTCATATGATGTGTCACATTGATTCATTTGCCTATGTTGAGCTATCTTTACATCCCGGGGATAAATCCCACTTGGTTATGATGAATGATCTTTTTAATGTGTTGCTGAATTCAGTTTGCTAGTATTTCATTGAGGATTTTTGTATCAATGTTCATCAGGGATACTGGCCTATAGTTTTCTTTTTTTATGTGTCTTCGTCTGGCTTTGGTGTGAGGGAAATATCAGCCTCATAGAATGAGTTTGGAAGTATTACATCCTCTTCTATTTTTCAGAATTGTTTGGGTAGTACTGGAATTAGTTCTTCTTAAATGTTTTATAAAATTCAGCACTGAAACCATCTGGTCATGAGCTCTTCTTTGCTGAGAGACCTTTTATTTTGGCTTTGATCTCATCACTTATTATTGGTCTGTTCATTTTTTGAATTTCTTTAGATTCAATCTTGGTAGGCTGTATGTGTCTAGGAATGTCTTCATTTCTTCTAGGTTTTCCAATTTATTGGCATATAGTGGCTCATAGTAGCTTCTAATGGACCTTTGAATTTCTGCACAATCAGTTATATTGTCTCCATTTTCATATCAGATTTTATTTATTTGGGTCTTCTCTCTTTTTCTTCATCTGGCTAAAGGTTTGTCAATTTCGTTTTCCTTTCCAAAAAGCCAACTTGTCAGTTCATTGATCTTTTGTATTGCTTTTTTCATTTCAATTTAATTTTATTTCTATTCTGATTATTTATTATTCTACTTTGGGGTTGAAGTTTGTTCTTGCTTTTGTAGTTCATTAGGATGCATCAGTAGGTTGTTTATTTAAAATTTTTCTACTCTTTTGATGTAGGCTGTTACAGCTAAAAACTTTCCTTTTTTAGTACTGCTTTTGCTGTATCCAACAGGTTTTCGTGTATTGTTTTTCTTTTATTATTTGTTTCAATAAATTTTTAAATTTCCTTCATAATTATTCATTTGTCTACTAGTCATTTAGGAGCTTATTGCCTAATTTCCATGTTTTTGTATAGTTTATTGCTCCTTTATTTCTCCCTCCTATTTGAAGGATATTTTCACTGGATATACTTTTCTAGGATAAAAAGTTTTTTCCTATAAGCACTTTAAATATGTCATTTCACTCTCTTCTGGCCTATAAAGTTTCCACTGAGAAGTTTGCCAGCAGACACATTGGAACTCCATTGTATGTTATTTCTTTTCTCTTGCTGCTTTTAGAATCCTTTCTTTATCCTTGACCTTTGAGAGTTTGATTAGTAAATGTCTTGGTCACCTTATTTTGGTTACATCTGCTTGGTGTTCTGTAACCTTCTTGTACTTGAATATTGATATCTTTCTCTTGGTTTGGAAAGTTCTATGTTATTATCCCTTTGGATAAACTTACTACCCCTATCTCTCTTTCTCTTTACCTCTTCTTTAAGGCCAGTGACTCTTAGGTTTGCGCTTTTGGGGTTTTGAGGCTATTTTCCAGACCTTATAGGCATGCTTCATTCTTTTTGATGATTTTTTCTTTTGTCTCCTTTGTGTATTTTGCAATAAGTTTGTCTCCAAGGTCACTAATTCTTTCTTCTGCTTGATCAATGCTGCTGTTAAGAGACTATAATGCATCTTCAGTGTGTCAACTGCATTTTTCTGCTCCAGAATTTATTCTTTATTCTTGATTCTTTTTAATTCTTTCAATCTCTGTTAAATTAATTAGACGGTATTCCAAATTCCTTCTCTGTGCTATCTTGAATTTCATTGAGTTTCCTCAAAACAGATATTTTGAATTCTGTGTCTGAATAGTCACATATCTCTCTGTCTCCCCTGGATATAACCCTGGCGTCTTATTTAGTTCATTTGGTGAGGTCATGTTTTTTTGGATGGTCTTAATGCTTGTGGATATTCGTCCAGTCTGGTCATTGAAGAGTTAGGTGTTTATTGTAGTCCTCATGGTCTGGGCTTGTTTGAACCCATCCTTCTTGGGAAGGCTTTCCAAGTATTTGAAAAGATGTTAGTGTTATAAGTTTTTGGTCCCTTTAGCCATATCTGCATTAGAGGGTACCCCAAGCCCAGTAATGCTGTGACACTTGCAGACTCAGAGGTATCACCTTGGTGGTCTTGGATAAGATCTGGAAGAATTCTCCAGATTACCAGACAGAGACTCTTGTTCTCTTCCCTTACTTTCTCCCAGACAAACAGAGTCTCTCTCTCTCTCTCAACACAGAGCTGCCTGGAGCTGGAAGAGGGGTAACATAAGCATCCCTGTGGCCACCATTATTGGGACTGTGTGTGTGAGACCCGAAGCCAGCACAGCACTGGGTCTTGCCAGAGGCCTGCAGTAACCAATGTCTGGATACCACTTGTGTTCACTCAAGGCCTTAGGGCTCTACAATCAGCAGGTGGTAAAGCCAGCCAAGTTTGTGTTCTTCCTGTTAGGGCAGCAGGTTCCCCCCAGGTTAGAGATGCTGTCCTGGAGCTAGGGCCTAGAGTTGGAAACCTTAGTAGTCTACCTGATGCTGTATTCTACTATAGCAAAACTGGCACCCAAGCCACAAGGGAAAGTCCTCCTGAATCTTTCCTCCAGCAAAGGAGTCTCTCCTCATGGTCACCACTGCTCCAGGTCTGCAGTGAGTACTGCCTGGCTACCACCATTGTTCCTTCAAGACCCAAGGGCTCTTCGTTCAACTTGTGGTGGATGCTGTCAGCCTAGAACTCTCCCTTCAGGACAGTGAACTTCTCTCTGGCCATTGCTGCTCCAGAAATGCTGTGCAAGAGTCAGCACCTGGAATTGAGGATCACAAGAGCCTGCTTGATGCTCTACTCCACTGTGCCACTGTGATGGAGCTGGTTCCTCAACTGCAAGACAAAGTCTCTTTTAATCTTCCTTTTCCTTTTCTCAAGCATAAGGGGTCCTTCCCCATAACCACTTCAGCTGGCAATATGCTGGGTCACACCTGAAGCCAGCATGTCTCTGAGTCTTAGCCAAAGCTCGCAGTGAGTAGTGCCTGGGTCCTACTGCTGATTATTCAGGGTCGAAGTGCTCTTTAGTCAGCATGTAATGAATCACTCAAGACTGGGTCCTTTTCTTCCAGCCCAGAATGTGTCTAGAAATGTCATTCAGGTGCTAGGGCCTGGAATGGGGGCCTCAGGACTTTGCCTGGTGCCCTTGTCTACTGTGGCTGAGCTAGTATCCAAGTTGCAAGTCCTCAACTTGGACTTGCAAAGTCTTTACTCTTCCTTCTTCTCTTCTCAAGCAGAAGTAAGGAATCTGTCCTAGAGCTGTGAGCTGTGCTGCCTGGGGTTGGTGGAGGGGTGGTGCTCGCACTCCTTTGGCTTCCCTGGCTGGTATTTCACTAGGTCACATGCACCTAGGTCATATGCAGCTAGATCAAGTCCACTGACTTTGGGCCCAAAAAAGCACCAGAACTTGCGCAGGAATTGCAGTCCTTTTAGCCTAGACTGCCTTCAAGTTTATCGAGATCTCTAGAGCATTTTAGCCTGGAGTGATGAGGCTTGCTGGAACTCAAGTTCTGACCACTGGGGTGGATGATGTTTCTCTGGTTAGGGCTGGTCTAAATGCTCCCTCTGCAGGTACCAGTTGAGTTCTGCCTAGTGTTGCTTTCCTCTGTGACAGGGCAGCACTGAGTTTCAATGCAAAGTCCCACTATCACTGTACTCTGCCTTTCCCAAGTGTGTTTAGGGGAGGGAGAGTGCAGTGATGGTGGGATGCACTGCCATGGGATGGGGAAGGGGTGGCATCAGGAATTCAATATTGTCTTTTATACCCTCTTCAGTGCTTCTTTCAGTGATATGAATTTAAAACCAGGTACTGTGATTTTTGGTTCTTTTGAAGGTGCTTTTTTGTGTGTAAATAGTTGTCCAATTTTGTGTTCCCAAAGGAAGCATGATTGGTGGAGGCTTCTATTAAGCCTCTTCCCTCTTTTCTCCTAGTTCAATACTTTGATTGTTATCTTAATCACGAACTCTCCCCCGTGCCCCACGGAATTCTGACCTGTTCCCTCCATCATGTTCACCAAGCTCACGAATGTTCTAGAATTCCCACTTAAATGGAATTAAGGCCCTGTTAACACATTTAAGTGGGTCAGTGACATTCTTTCTCTTTTACTTACCAAAGAGTTATCCTCCATGTATGTGACAGAATAACATGTTTCCTCTGCAGATCCTGATCAGTTTGCTATTTCCTTTAGAGCCTCTGTTAAACTGCTCCTTGGATCCTAAAAAAAGCATTTTACTTTCTAAACAATGTGTTTTTAAAGGGGTCTTCTTAAACATGACCCACAGTTTTGACAAACATTTTTCTATAGTTTTGAACATAGCACATCATATCATCTGTAGTTTAACATTTGTTTTAACAAGTTACAATAAAAATGAAAAACCAGCTTTGTCAAGCTTTTCCAAATTTACTGCTTTGCTGTCTGTGAGTTAGAGGCATGTGCAGAGACTGGAGGGCACTGGCAATCCTTGTGTCTTCTGCCCATAGACCATGCAAGTAGAGAGGAGCCCCTGTTAGGAACAGATGGAGTAGATTCAGGATAATGGCCACACTTTCTAGACCGCAGAATGTGCTTAGAGCGGTTCTGAAAATGAAGGTTTGGAGCTCTGGTACTAGTACTCTCAGTCTGCTTGAGGACAGGAGAAATGTTCACTCATTTAACAGACATTTATCTTGCTGCTATGATGTGCCAAGCACCAAGGTTCTCTGGAGAAAGCATGGAGCAAAATAGAGAACAACTCTGCTTCATGCAGCATATTTTCTTGTTGGAGGGGGCTGTGTGTTCTTAGGAGGAAAGTGCTGTACGCTAATTTGGCTGTCTTTTTTTTTTTTTTTTTCTTTAAAGGCCTACTTCGTAGTGTTTGCTGATCACAGCTGATTTCAGGCTAGCAATGTGGTATCAATGGATGGGAGCTGGGAAGAGATGAGCACAGTCAGCTGTGTAGAGCTGGGAGACACAAGAGGCAGCCACTGAGCAATTTCAACATGTGAAATATATGTCAGATGGTGATGTGTGCTGCAAAGGGTGATGAGTCAGGGAAGGGAGAATAGGGAATGCTAGAGGAGACTTGCTGTCATACATATGGGCAGGATAGGGCTTGCTAAGCTGGTAGCATTCGGAAGGAATGAGAGTTCTAGGCAGAGGGAATAGCAAGTACAGACTCCTGATATGAGAAGAGGCCAGATATGTTTGAGGAACAATAGAGAAGCCCGTGGGCCAAAAAAGAGCGAGGAAGAAAGTGAGCAATGGGAGATACAGTGACCCAGACCTACACTGTATAGGCCCCTGCAGGCTAATGTAAGGACTCAGCTTTTTCTCTGAGTGAGATGGGAGACTTTGCAGGGTTTTGAGCAGAAGAGGGACATGTCTGACAAAACATTTTAACAAGACCCAGGTGTTCTCTTGAGAACAGAATAAATAGAGAAAGGGCTAGAAATGGAGAGATTAGTTAGGAGTGGAGGTAATAATCCAGGTGAGAGATGGTTGTGATTTTGACCTGGGTGGTTACATGTGGTTGTAATCTGGATTGATTTTGTGCCAGAGCTAACCAGATTTGCTGATGGATTGGATGTACTGTGTACGACAGGAAGAGGTGAGTCAAAGGTGACTTCAAGGCTTTTGGTTTAGAAGTCTCTCTCTCTCTCTGTCTCTCTCTCTCTCTCTCTCTGTCTCATTCTGCCATGGTAAGACATGCTTTCTTCCCCTTCGCCTTCTGACGTGATTGTAAGTTTCCTGAGGTCTCCCAGCCGTATTTTCTGTTAAGTGAGTGGTACTGTGAGGCAATTAAACCTCTTTTCTTCATAAATTACTCAGTCTCAGGTACTTCTTTAGAGCAGTGTGAGAACAGACTAATACATTCCATGAGGATGGGGCAAGCTGTAATTTTTACCATTACATTCCTGTTGCCTAGCACAGCACTTGCCTGAGCATAGGCACTTAGTACATGGTTGTGTGAATGTTGTACCTCTCTCCATAGTTTAATTTTTCGAAGTAATAATACTAACTATAAGTAGTTTTAAAAAATAACTGAAAAATAGTATGTCTAAAGTATGTTGTACATCTGCCATTCAGAAAACATTAACACGTGAAACTTACAATTTTTTGACCATATTCTATGCTCTCTATAATGTTGATTAAATTTTGAACACACAGAAAGGATGCTGCTTTATAGAAAAAATAATGGTAGGTTATTTTCATCATTTCCATTAAGACTTTGTCATTAAGAGCCATCTCTTGAGTGACTCAGAAATAGAGGAAGGACTTCCATGTCTAAAAGCCAGAAAATATAAACTGGTTTAACTGCATTGCTGCAAAGAGAAAGGATCTGTCCTGCCCACAGGATTAAAGCAGGACGGAAACAGAAGAAACACCCTCCCTAAGAACTTTCTACATATGAGTATTACTTCCTATGATGATCGTCATTTTTAAGTGGTGAAAAATGGAAGGCCTGTGGTGGTATTAAATGTAGATGAACAGAGACCGAACTGTTTGAGCAACAGTACACTTCAGTTGTCGTGGTACCGAAAAGCTCCCAATAGATCCTTTCCCCTGTCCCCAGATGTTCAAAGTCTATGTTAACATGCCCTAAATGGTGACGGAGCCAGATGTGAATGTATAATGTCATTTTTTTTTTTTATCTTTAGCAGTTTAGAAAATCTTTTTAAAGCTCGGAGATTGAGTTTAGCTAGCAGTAAGCAAGTGAGAATTTGGTATAACATCTGTGTTTCTGAAGTTTGTATTTTTAAGCCGTATATGAAAACTCAGTTGCCTTTCCATATGATGCGTTACTTCCACACATTTTGAAGAGGAATTCATAGAAACAATTAATAAGAGCATATGTGGTAATTGAGACTACAGAATTTAAAAGGGTCTTTATAAGTCTTTATTTTCTTGTAACATGGCTTGGGTACCAATTCAGGCTAATAACTGGTAAAGAACAGAAACTAATTTGCAAGTAGCTCCTGAAGTTGATGACTTTAAGAAAAACCTTTCCCTTTATTATAGCTGTTTTAGTAAGTGAAATTGTATATAGGTATTTTCTAAGTGCATTAGATTTTCACTAGTGTTTCAATTGTATAGGATAAAGCTTATGTTAGCCAGTATTTTCTTATGAAAATACCTCTGATGAAAGTGAAAAGTGTACCCACTTCTTACCATTGGCCCTATGACCCTATGAAAGAATGTTAATTGAGGGCCATGATACATGTTAGAAGAGCAGTTAACTCTTCTTGAGAAAGAACAGTTTTAGTGTTCAATTAATCTGTATGGAGAACAATGAACATAAAAGTCTAATACATAAGAGACCTGCACGTTGTGCACATGTACCCTAGAACTTAAAATATAATAAAACAAAGAAATAAAATGTTCATCGCAGTTATGTTTTTCTGCTGACTGGAGGATAAAAGAAAAAGGACAAGAGTAAGTTTTCTATAAGGAGATTAGAGTTAGATAATCAAGGAGGAAGAAGAAAACAGGAGACACCAAAGAAAAATGAAATGTAAATAATTCCTTCTACCTGCTATTACTCCACAAACTTCTATTCATCCAGTATCTACACCTCACTTGGGTCCTGGTTTCCCTTCTCACTTAACAGCCTCTTAAAATCTGATACACTAAGCCCCTTCTGATCTAGGTATGCCACTCTTCCCTCCCTGAGGCACCATCTCTTTCCCTAGCTGTGGGTTCATCCCCAGGGAGCCCTGGTGTCTCTGAGGCATCTGAGATCCACACCACTGTCCTTCCAGATCTCCACCCACCTCCCTGATAAACCACCTGAGCCTTTCACCTCTGACAACCTTCTTAGTGCCTGCTAGTTTTTCCCAGACTACTGTCTCAAAAGGAAGTGCATCTAAGGTAAGTCTTTTTTACTTCCTGTTTGGAGTGTGCATTCAGCCAGGTAATCTCTCTGGGCAAAAATTTTCTCTTTTGGGTAATGCTGTTTAATAGAACTTTCTGCAGTGGCAGAAATGTCCTGTGTCTATGCTGTCCAATATGGTAGCCAATAGCCACATGTGACTACATGGATTTTAATGAAATAAAATTAAATATTCAGTTTCTTAGTCATTCCACCCCCATTTCAGATGCTTAGTACCTACGTGGCTAGTGGCTACCAGATTAGACAGTGCAGCTTTAGAGGAATCCCAGCTTTCGAGCAATGGGTTAACTCTAGTACCCCACCATGCTTAGATAGGCCAAGAGAAGCCCTGGAAAATCTTGGCCTTGGAGTGAAAGCTGTGGTGATGCAAAGGTATGGCAACTGGAGGCTGTTCATCACCCATGCTCTTTGCAGCAGAGTCTCTTGAAGGAAAACTGGAGCCAGGAATCTCCCTGCTGCCTCATGCACCATCTCCCAATAAATATTGGTTCAACTTTGGTCGTGAGGTTTGGAGTTAGGCCTGGGTTTGAATGTTGGCTCTGCTAATAGTTAGCTATGGGACCATGATACATTAAGTAAGTTCTCTCCCTCTTTGTTTCTTCACTTACACAATGGAGATAATAATACCACCTTCCCAGGGTTGTTGTGAAAATTCAGTGAGATAATAAAGGGAGGGCAACGCAGCGCCTGATATATCCTAACCACCTACTATGTAGTAAGCCAAAGATAGATACTGTGGGTTCTGTGTCAGCCTCAACCCCTCTTTCTCAACTTAAACAAAATACTAATTAGCCTTTTGAACTGAAGTGCTAAGTAAACAAAAGAATAATTCAGGAATTGTTGCTACATTGCCTGTAATTTTCAAACACGTTCTTTTATACAAATATAACTCTCCTTATATGAAGATACTATTTTGAGGAATTGTGTGTGTATGTACAGACTAATCTTTATTCACACTATTACACCAGACAGGAACAGTCCAGCTAACAGTTTTTAAGAAGGGATGACTTGACCTCAGTTTGTAGACCAAAGTAACTTGCTGTTTTTACCACTGCTGTTTATACGTATCACCCAAATGAAAGAATTATACATACCCCATTCCTGGATACCCTGCATTCCAAATTGTAAAGGGAACTTCTCCTTCCTTTGTAATATCTCTGGATGGTGCAGAGACAGTAGAAGGGAAGTATCTGTGCATCTTGGAAGAGTTTCTTTTGCCTTCTTGACTTGTAATCCCTTCACTGCTCTGAGCACAGTGGGGCCTGGCATTGTTGGGTGCAGTAAGAGACAATCACTTAGGTAGGAGCACATCTCCCTGACCTTGTAGAGATACCTCCAGACCTAGAGGGCAAGAGGATTAGACTCTGGCACAAAATCCCAGGTGGCTTTACCTGGATGAACTCCCAGTTTTAGTGTGCTTCATAACTCCATTATTCAATAGCTTCTTTGGTACAAAACAGGTCATTGTCAATAGAAGAAGGAGGAGAAGTTAAGAAAACTAACATTCACTCCAAGACTTTCCCCAGAAGAAAGCCTGATAAATTGCTTCAAAGGGGGTGCCTGTGTGTGTGGGTGTACAGGGCTTTGGTGGCAGGGTTGGGGTCAGGGAATAGAATTGCAAATCCAAATGGACCCTCAGGGGTGCGGACGCCCTTGTTGGCTACCTCCATGGTTTTGAAGTCCTGCTGAGTACGAACACTGTCCATAACCTCTCCTTAATTCTATTCACCTCTCAGGCAGGCTTTGAAGGCCTTTTTTGTTTTGTTTTAAGGGTTCCACTGCAGACAGAGTAACCAAGAAAACAAAGCTGGAGGAGTTGTGGCTGCCTCAGAGACCTAGAAAGACCCTCCTACAGTGGCCTGTCAAGCTCACTCTCTCCCCGCTCACCCTCAACTCCAAACTGTTTTATTTCTGATCTCTGATGTAGAGAAGGCTATGGGATCATATATTCATTTTGTTCCTTCTCCCTGAAAGAATGTAGGCCTAAGGATGCATTTTGGGCAAATCAGTATAATTCTTTCATTGCCGGTGAAATGTTCTCCAAAGCCTGTAGGAAGGTAAACAGACGAGAAGTCACTCCAGACAACAACCTTTGTCAGACTCTAGGCTGCTGGTCTTCTCTACAGTAATTATTAGTGAAATGTTTAATCCAGTCATACAAGCAGTTCTTGGAATTAGTTGGCATTTGTTCTGTTACTATATGAAATACTAGCCAAACATTGCTGCTGAATAACTAACATGATAGTTACTGATATTTTTGAGAACTTCAAGGATGCAGAATACTAAGTAAAACTTCAACAATTTATGAAAGTGTTTTTGCATGAGTATCTGGCAAAGGAATAATTATAAGGCAATATCTCCTTGAGATCCATTTTTAATGTGCCAAAGAATTATTGATTTTATCAGATCCAAATTTGACTTTAGGAGAATTTGTGATAAACATTAGTGCTTTCAGGGTCTTTCTTTGCAGAGGAGCATAGCAATCTGGCAAATATCAATGCAGTTAAGTTAAATTGGCTTAGTTGAATCATGTAGCCTGTCTTTAGAAAAATCTTAATTTTGTCTTCCTTCCCTCCCTTCATTCTATATTTCATTAAGATAGCATTTGCAGCATAGAAAAATCTATACCAATAAGTTTTGCATTCTGATGTAAAAACATTGAAAATCCAACCAAACTAATTTTGAGGAATTAACTTAAATCACATTCTAATAGGTATTGATATTCTATTATTGACAAGAATAAATCAAGCCATTAGCCTCTAGTGGCCTAATCCTTACTATGATTTTTTTTTT
>NW_012111031.1:8698827-8706189 GCF_000951035.1 Colobus angolensis palliatus
AAAAAAAAAATGCAATGATGGTATTTTACATTATCTGTAAAGCTGCATGAATGTTCCCATAAATTACTTAAGTCACATGTTTTACCTGTCCCAGATGCTCAAGATTTTAAATTACTGCAGTGTGCACCAAGTTATGCTTATAAGGACTGAGTGTTTCAGTAAACATATTGACTAGCTGACAAATAGTAACACAATTCTTAAATTCAGAAGTCATTAAATAATAATATAATTATAAGAAGTGTGATTTGTGTACATTGTTGGACTCCTTTCACATTTATATCTAGCCAAAAAGTTGATCAAATTATTTGTTTTTTTCAACTAAGGCGAATGACTAGGAGCTTGTTGACCACACATGGTGAAAAATACAGAGAGAGCTTTGTGATCATTAGGGGTAACTAGCCCTCTAGAGGGGCTCTGGGAAGCTCTTGTAAGTGGTCCACAGGCTGGCCCTCCAGTCACCCCATTGTGGAGCTGAGTTGTGTGTGGGGGCTGCTGTGAGAAGGTGTCCCCTGGCACAGGGGTGTTTTGGGGAGGGCGTCAAAGCCAGGCTGGTCTTTTGCCTTCAGAGTTTTCGTGGGAAGTTACCTCCAACTTCTATTTGCCAACACCAGGATTATCACATACTCCTTTGGCAGTATTCGTGGATGGGAGCTGTAAGAGGCTGAGACAAAATGCAGGTGGGAGGGGTCTGAGACAAATCTGGCCAAAGCTACAGTTTTCCCCGGGGTTTGCTGCTCATTCCCAACCCCAGTGCTCTTTTTAGAATTGTAATATTTTTAACAAAATATTACATACATATAAAAGAAAACGTGTAACAGGTTATCACATTGTAAGACTAGAAAGATAAACACCTGTGTGTGCACTGCCCAGCTAAAGACCACTGCCAATAAATGGAGTGCCTCCTATGTACTTTTCTCCAGTTTGCTGCCCCTCATCTCTCTCCCACCAAACCTCCTTCCTCTACCTTTTATGTTGTCTTATAGTTTTATTCTACATGTGTGATCTGTAGACAATATATTGTTTTATGTGTTTTTGAGTTTATATAGAGGGACTCATACTCTATTTGGCTTTTCTTTTCTTCAACATTTTTTCCCTGAGATTTATCTGTATTAATTTGTGTAGCTACACTTTATTAATTTTCACTGCCATGAAATATTCCATTGTATGACTATTCAGAAGTTTTTAATGATCTCTTGATCATTTGCATTGTTCATAGTTGGGTTTTTTATTTTTATTTTGCTACTACAAATAATGCTACTAAGACCTTACATATCTCTGAGACATAGGTGCAAGTGGTTCTCTGGGAAATATATCTGGTCATTGAAATAATTAGCCAGTGGGTATGTGCATCTTCAAACATAATGCTAAATTACTGTGTAAAGTGGTTGTTAAAGTTCAGTTCCCACCTGTATTCAATATTCTGTGTTCTTGTCAACATTCGGAAACCACAACTTTTCTTATTTCCTGCAATCTTGAGTATCAAATGGTATCTCTTGGTTTAAATTTATGTTTTCCTGGTTCCTCTCTGAGCATTTTCTCATAAGTCTTTTGACACTTATGTTTCCTCTTCTTTGAAATATCTATTTCTGACATTTGCTCATTTCTCTGTTGGGTTGTCTTTATCTTTTGATACATAGGCATTTTCAATGTTTTTATTTTATTTTATTTTATTTTGAAATGGAGTTTCACTCTGTCGCCCAGGCTAGAGCACAGTGGCGTGATCCCGGCTCACTGCAACCTCCACCTCCCAGGTTCAAAAGATTCTGCTGCCTCAGCTTCCCGAGTAACTGGGACTACAGGCACATGCCACCATGCTGGGCTAATTATTTTTTTTGTATTTTTAGTAGAGATGGGGTTTCACCGTGTTAGCCAGGATGGTCTCGATCTCCTGACCTCGTGATCTGCCCGCCTTGGCCTCCCAAAGTGCTGGGATTACAGGCATGAGCCACCGCACCTGGCCTATTATTCTCTTTTTTTGGGATGGAGTTTCACTCTGTCGCCCAGGCTAGAGCACAGTGGCGTGATCCCGGCTCACTGCAACCTCCACCTCCCAGGTTCAAAAGATTCTGCTGCCTCAGCTTCCCCGAGTAACTGGGACTACAGGCACATGCCACCATGCTGGGCTAATTATTTTTTTTGTATTTTTAGTAGAGATAGGGTTTCACCATGTTAGCCAGGATGGTCTCGATCTCCTGACCTCGTGATCTGCCCGCCTTGGCCTCCCAAAGTGCTGGGATTACAGGATTTTTAGTAGAGACAGGGTTTCACCATGTTAGCCAGGATGGTCTCGATCTCCTGACCTCGTGATCTGCCCGCCTTGGCCTCCCAAAGTGCTGGGATTACAGGCATGAGCCACCACACCTGGCCCATTTTCAATGTATTCTATGTAACATCCTTTTGGGTTTTATGTTCACCATGTTTGTTGATTAACTTTTCATTTTCTTTATGGTGTCTTTGGATAAAGACAATTTTAATTACAATGTGTTTCTTCTCATTTTCGATCATCCATGCCTCATAGCCTCTAATTTACATTTTCTGTTTTTTTGTCACTCTATGCTGCAATCTGGGGTTACTCCTTCAAGTCTTTGTTCTAGTTCACTGAATCTTTTTTTCAAATGAGTTCTAATTTGTGGTGTAACCCATCATTGAGTTTTTTATTTCAAAAGTTTTCTTTTTTATTTATAAAATCATCTGTTTTGTTATTTTTAAAGTCTTGACTGGATATTTTTTGATCATTAGAAAATTTTTCCTCTTTCATTTATTTAGCCACTTTGAATATAACAATTTTCTGTTCTATGTCGATTAATGCTAATACCTGAGGCCATCAAGCTTTTGAATTTGTAGCTTGCTGTTGGCTTGGTTCCTCACCTACATATATTAATGTTTGATTGTGAGCTCATACTTGACTGAACTTAATCTGTGGGAATTATGAGGGATGTATATTAAGGATATTATTTTTTTCCAGAATAGACTTGCCTATGCTTCATTGGGACACCAGGGCTTCAATAAGCAGCGAACTTAGGACAGCTTTTATTTAATTATTTGGCCTGGGCCAGGCATGGTGGCTCATGCCTATGATCCCAACGCGTTGGGGACAAGATGGGATGATTGCTTGAGGCCTGGAGTTCAAGACTAAACTGGGCAACACAGTGAGACTGCATCTCTCCAAAAAAATGAAATAAAAAGTTACCTGGGCATAGTGGCATGCGCCTATAGTGCTGGCTACTTGGAGGTTGAGGTGGGAGAATTGCTTGAGCCCAGGGGTTCAAGGCTGAGTGAGCTATGATTGTGCCATTGCAATTTAGCCTAGGTGACAGAGTAATACCCTGTCTTAATAATGATAATAATTATTATTTGGCCTAGAGTTTTCCTGACACCCCCAAGTAATAAAAACTTCACACCATCTGAGATCTGGTCTTCTGTTGTAGATTCTGAGGGGAGACAGTTATTTTCTTGTTATATTTATCCTGAGAGTGGACAAGGACAGGTAGGCTTCCAATCTGTTTCCTCTTCTGCAGGCTATTGGCATTTGGTGCTCTCTTTCACTGAGGGTGAGGCTGTTTCTAGTACCTGTTGAATTTAGGGTCTCAGACTTAACAGCATTACTTTCTGCAGACCCTTTTCTTTTCCTTTTTTTCCCCCCATTAATGTCCAAAGCTCTGGATACCTGGTTTGGTCATGTATTTTCCTGCGTGGAAGGCCCAGCTTCAGGGTTCGCTTAGGATTCTTATTTTAGTTTGTAGGTTTCATCTTTTGTTAGCTTCCCTTGTTTTCTGGAGAGCTCAACAATGTGTTTACCTGTAAGTTAGTTGTTTATCCATCATGCAAGTGTTTTAAGAAAGGAGAGCTTTCCTGAATATTTAGCCTACCAAGGATTAGAAGTCCAAGTCTGTACCAGTGCTCTTTGTCATTAAAATACCACTTCTCCCTCACCCCACCTCTGGCAAGTGCACATGGTTAAGAGACACCAAGACTTGATGATTGAAAACAATCATATCTAAATCTCATCCACTGGTTTTAACATTTTGTTCCATGCAACTGCTGCTGGGGCCATGGAATGGAGGGTTAAGGTGCAAAGTGCCCTGTATCTGCCACATTGGCATCACCAGAGCAGCCCTGTTTTCATCATTCGTTTATTGAGGATCTGAGCAGAATTTCACCTCCAAGAACAAAAACTTGAAACTAGTGTAGTCTGTCTGACACAGTAATGAGGAAACGATGGCTCAGAGGCCATATCTCTAGGAAATAGTGGGAATGAGGCTCCAGTAGGACTTTCAACTTACATTTCAACCTCAACTTCCCTATATTGAAGTGTCAGATCGTATTTTAGAAATCATACTGGTCCACATTACAGGCTTGTATTTTAATCTTATTCCTTATTTTTTTAAGGGTTATATGGATTTCTCAGCCACACTCACATCAGAGGGAAGAAGTAGATTGTTGTAAGCATTATGACGATTCCTGATTGTCATTATCATGTAAACGAAATGGAGATCTGAAAGAGTAATGTGACATTTTTGATCTTCCAGTGATTGAACGAGCTAAGACTGTGATCCAGATGTTTTCACTCCAAAGCAGTTATTTATACTCTTTGTTTTAATAAGATAATGTTCAATCTGTCATTAAAGTTTGTAAAAAAATTTTAGATGTATTTGTATGCTTTAATTTTACCATGTCAATATGAGAAAGTGAAATTAACTATATATGTAAATTAACAGAAATATACTTAATCTGGACTGAAATTTTTTAAGGAGTTAATTAGAGATGAATTTTTTTGCTAAGCTAATCCCTTTTCATTTCAGAAGCATAATTTGGGTCTCCCTTTCCATTGCTTTGTTAGAAAGGCAGATAACTTAAAACGCACTCTCTGCCTTCAACTGTCTTTCCTGTTACAGATTTTTTTTCTGGAAAATACAAAGAGGATTCCATAAATGGAATTGGAGGATACCTCCTAAAACTATTTCCATGTGGTTTATCTAAATCATTGTTTCTGATATTTATGGCTTCTAAAGTGAAGTTGTATCAACTAATAGTTGAAGAAAAAGTGTGTTTATTTTTACTTTGAGTGAAATTGTTATGTACCCACATAAATATCTAACATGTTTAAAAATAAAACTCTTAGAGAATTTTCAGAAGCTCTGATTTGAGTCTAATGGTTCCAATTATAGAGTGGAACATCAAGTCAAGATGAGCTATACTATCAGTTCATTAGACAGCTCTTTGCAACAGGTGAGGTTTTTATTATTCCAGAAAAAATTACTGATAGACTATCCTAGCCATCATAAAGACTGGAATTGACATGTAAGTACTCTACAGGTAAAAAGCCATTTCACCTGTCACTCAGGGATATGTGTCAGCAATATAGGTCTGTTATCAAGAAGGTGAACATGATCTGGGATTGCATTAACCAGAATGTATGTAGTGCACAAGAACCATGAAATCTGCTCACTGTGTTCAACATTGATAAGGTCTATATTAGAGCCTAATTTTGAGCTCCATATTTTAAACACAATATTAGGAAATTGGAGATGGGCCAGAGAAAAGTAATGGATGATTTGAAAGTAAAAAAGTTATCTATGCTGAAAATTGAAAGGAAGTGGAATTCTTTATAACCAAGAAAGGAAAGCATAGAAGTAGTTTTGTCTGGGTCGTCATCTGGAGCAAAATTGAGACTGACAAGTGCTTCTTACCCTAAATCTGTCTTTTAAGGTGAAGGTCTTAGCATTAGAAGAAGTGACCAGGATATCAGGGCTGATTGTTCTTTTACTATTTCTTTTTTTTTTTTCTGAGACAGAGGTCTCCCTCTGTCGCCAGACTGGAGTGCAGTGGCACGGTCTTGGCTCACTGCAACCTCTAACTCCCTGGTTCAAGCGATTCTCCTGCCTCAGCCTCCTGAGTAGCTGGGATTACAGGCACATGCCACCACACCCAGCTCTTTTTTTTTTTGTATTTTTAGTAGAGACAGGGTTTCACCACGTTGTCCAGGAGGGTCTCGATCTCCTGACCTTGTGATCCGCCCACCTTAGCCTCCCAAAGTGCTGGGATTACAGGCATGAGCCACTGCCTGTTTCACTGTTCTTAAATCTCGCACCTGCTCACTGAAAACACAGAAGTGTGAGGACATGGTGTCTGACCGGGCAGGTATCAGCTGTTAATTCTGAAAGTAATTCCAAAGCCAAATATGAGCCAAAAGTAAAAGTAAGCTAATGCAGCAGGAAAGAAGGTAGGCTAGTGGTTATGAGAAAGGAAGTCTTGTCCCTCCTGTTCATTCAGAGGGAGGTCTCAGGTAACCACTGCAGACAAAGAGATGAAGAGAGGTCCTAGCCCTCAAGGAGCTCACTGTCAAGAGCCCTCCAACACGGTTTAGTACTGAAAGATATTTAGGGGTTTGGCAGTTAGAGGAGCAGTGAGAGAACTCAGCAGACAAAGGCACAGAGTCGTGATGAAGCACCAGATATGAACGTCATGCTGGTGGCGCAGCAAGTTTGACCAGGAAGCAGACATTACAGTTGGATGCTTAGGCAGGTGTCAATCTGTGAAAGCCATTTTATCCAGTAAAGAAAGGTGATTGTCATTCTGCTCTCAACGGCAAACCATTTGTCTTGAGATATTTCAGATTTATGTCTTAGAAAGACCCTCTGGGGCAGTTTGGTGAATGGCCTGTCCAGCTTGGGGTTGGAGAAGGGAGTGGCTTGAGCAGATGCAGGGAGAACAGTGAGGAGCCATAGGCTGAAGGTTTCTCTCAGGGAGTAGCTGTGGAGACAAGGAAAGATGGATGGAACATAGACGCTTTAGGAAAAGACAGGCTTTCACATGGTCTCACCACAAATAAAAAATATTTCAGGTGATGCATATTCTAATTAGCCTGATTTGATCATTTCACAGTGTACACAGGTATCAAAACATCACATTGTACCCCATAAATATCAACAATTGTTATTAGTTAGTAAATAAAAATAAAACACAACTTGGCCGGGTGCGGTGGCTCACGCCTGTAATCCCAGCACTTTGGGAGGCTGAGGTGGGTGGATCATGAGCCCAGGAGTTTGAGGCCAACATAGTGAAACCCTGTCTCTACTAAAAATACAAAAAATTAGCCAGGGTGTGGTAGGAGCCTGTCATCCCAGCTACTCGGGAGGCTAGGACAGGAGAATCGCTTGAACCCAAGAGACGGAGGTTGCAGTGAGCTGAGATCACGCCATTGCACTCCAGCCCAGGGCACAGTGTGAGACTCCATCTCAAAAAACAAAAGCAAAAAAAAAAAAGACAGAGAGCGAGAATCTTCCTTCCTCATCAGCCTCCCAGAAAACTTTCTGCCATCTTAGCCTGACCAACATGGTGAAATCCCATCTCTACTAAAAA
>NW_012111031.1:8706639-8708136 GCF_000951035.1 Colobus angolensis palliatus
GTCCACGAGATCATCCAGGATATTCTCCCCATCTCAAGATCTGTAACCTAATCACATCTGCATAATCCTGTTTGCCTTATGAGATAGCATGTTCAGAGATTCTGGGGATTAGGACATTCACATCTTTGGGAGGCCTTTATTCAGCCTACCACAATTGGGATGGAGAGAGTGATCCCAGTTTGTGCTTGTGATCTGGGTAACAAACTGGGACAGCTGGGTATCTCCTTCTTGCCTGCAGATGGAGATTTGGGTGACATTAAGAATGATTGTAGTCAGGCTGGTCTTAAAGCTGTGGATGGATGGATCAAAACGGGGAGCAGGAAATGAAAAGTCACTACTAGATTAGCCTACAAGCGAAGTGCTGGTGGTGTTGACTTCTTTGGTTTACATGGTCTCAAAATAAGCAGGAACTCTTGTATTCAGAATGAACCAGAGATTTGTCATTTCATTGTATTTCATTGCTGTTAAAATTGCACCCAGAATAACAGCTTTGTATTGAAAGTCCAGTTCTCCAGAAGTGTATCAACAATGGTTGGAATCTGGCATTTTTGTACTGTTCTAACCTAATGTCAGTGTATCATGTTAGATCCCATAGCCTCTGCTCTGTTTAATATTCTGTTCCTAGCAAACCTCCGGGTGCATTTCTGATAGGACTGTTGACCCTGCCACGCATAACAAATTATACATACATTTTGAAACTCGACATTATGACTCTCGCTAGCTTATACATCTTCCCTGAAATTTTAGGACACAAGTTAATATTTTGGCAGTATGAAAAATGAAAATATGAAGGGGATGGGTGTGTATAGTGGGGGGTGGGTGTGTATGTGAAATACTTGCTTCCAAACCAACAACCTAATGAAACCAACAGTTCCATCCCGACTTCTTTCCTTATTCCCACTTCCGCGCCTGGAATTGAAGGTTGTAGATGCTTTTGCCTCCTGCAATAGCTGTTACTGTCAGTTTACTTGCTTGCTGAAGGTAATTAGAGTTTCTTAGTCTGGAGCTTGAGTGCAGTTCATGCTGCTGTGATTCTGGCTATGGGAAGATAGCAGGGTGGGCATGGCTAGTGCCCAGCTGATTTTCAGAATCTAGCTCCATCCTATGCACATGTGGTTACATTTTAAGGGAAACCATTCTTTGCAAGTCTTCAGTTTGCTTTTACAATCTGGGTTTTTGTGTGCTCGTGCATCAAAATGTTTAAGTATGGAAGGATTTGTCCTTGGAGTGATTAGAATACAAAGGCACGTAAGACATGGCCCTTACCCTAAGAAAAAAAAAAGAAAGAAAGAAAAGAAAAGTTTATACCTAATAGGAGACATACAGCCTTTACACAAATATGTGTAATACATGGCTAAAAATAACAAGTGTTTACTTGATGACAATAGAAGACCTGATGTTTTTAAAATATATATAATGAGTGCTGCAAGAAAGGTAACATGTTGGTTGTTCAGCAGAAGAGAGGTGTCTGTTGGAAGAATCAAGGAAGCTTTTTTG
>NW_012111031.1:8709476-8710945 GCF_000951035.1 Colobus angolensis palliatus
ATCCTGTGGATTTTTTTTAAAAGAGTTATTTTCTGCATGTTATTAATTTTTTCCTTCCTTGACCTCAAAATTATGAGGGAAGTTTAAAATTTTCAGAAGATGAGACATATTTCTTCTAGTTTTGTTAGATATTGATAGTTTTATTGTATCATGATAAATAATGCTTTCTATACTTTTCTATTTTGGGGGATTTATTGATGTTTTATTTGTGGCATAATAGATTGTCAAATTTTGTGCCTGTTTAGTAGATACTGGAAAAGAACGTGTGTTCTGTGTTTCCAGGGTGCAGATAATGATATATACATGGATGAAGATCATACTATATATGATTTACCATTTTAATTAGGTTTTTTTGGATTCTCTGTATAATTTCTTATTTTTTTATCCACTTGATTGATCACAAATGGAAAGAGGTAAATAACTTCCTGCTGTTAATTGGTTCTGTATTTTTCTCTTGTATCCCCATGTTGACATTTTGGGTGGCACAGTCCTTTATTGTGCATGGCTGCCATGAGCATTACAGGAAGTTTTGCATCCCTAGCTCCTCTGCACAGTAAAGGCCAACAGAGTCTTTCAGCTTATTTTGACAATCAAAAATACCCACTGGGAGAGTAGGGAAAGTATCACTCATAATTGATAACCACTGATATTTGGAAAATGTTTTTAAAACTTTTTATCTCACTTGTGTGATAGTTCTATATGTCTTGTGCTAAAAGTTAAGATTTTTAGAAAATGATTTTTAATCGTATATGTAAGAAATGGACTTTTCCTCCCTGGGGATGGAATAAAACTGATGAAATATTGATGCCAGAGGAAGCCATTAAGAATCAGGTAGTGCTAAAATAACTAAGATCAGATACCTGAATATCTCTCCATTTTGCTATATGTTTAGGTATAAGAGAATACAAGGTATAGCAAATAAACTAGCTCTTCCAATAGCCTTAAAATAAATTCATCTATCGTATTTCAACACAAGGTCCTACTTTTATTACCACCTGCTGCAATTAACCTCCTAAAGGACAAATATATTAAATTGACAAGTTCTTGAATGTAAATATGACTTACTAAATAACATATATGTAAATTTAAAACTTCTCAAGGTTCTAAAATAAACTTCTAAAGACTCAAGCAAATGTCTGTACATACAGTACAAAATAAGAATTCTATTAAGAGAGGGTGGAGGCCGGGCGTAGTGGCTCACACCTGTAATCCCAGCACTTTGGGAGGCCGAGGCGGGCGGATCACAGGTCAGGAGATGGAGACCATCCTGGCTAAGGCAGTGAAACCCGGTCTTTACTAAAAATACAAAAAATTAGCTGGGTGTGGTGGCGGGTGCCTGTAGTCCCAGCTACTTGGGAGGCTGAGGCAGGAGAATGGCCAGAACCTGGGAGGCGGAGTTTGCAGTGAGCTGCGGTCGCGCCACTGCACTCCAGCCTGGGTGACAGAGCGAGACTCCGTCTCAAAAAAAA